>NC_057799.1:530992318-531183883 GCF_018294505.1 Triticum aestivum
GCGCTACTCCACCGGCTACTGTTCAACCACCCCTCTCCACGGGCTCATGTTCAACCACCCCTCCACGGGCTACTATTCATCTAGCCCTCCACCGTCTACTGTTCATCCTGCCCTCCACGGGGTGGTCTTGTTCATCCAGCCCTACACGGGGTCATGTTCATCCAGCCCCAACCGGCTCGATTGATCGGGGTCCTCTTCATCCAGATGCAACACCACGGGGTCGTGTTCATCCACCCCCACCGGGAACTGTTCATCCAAACCCCCCAGCAACGCTCACTGTTCATCCAGAGGCAACACCACGGGGTCCTGTTCATCCACCCCCACCGGGAACTGTTCATCCAAACCCCCCCAGCAACGCTCACTTTTCATCCAGAGGCAACATCGATCGGCTTCAGTTAGCAGCAGTAGCGAAGGAATCGCTCAATCGGGTTCAGTTAACAGCCATCGATCGATCGCTCGGGTTCAGTAACGCGTAGCCTGCAGTGCAATCGCTCGGGTTCAGTTAGGGCCCAACGCCTCGCTCGGGTTCAGTTAGAGCCCAACGCCTCGCACCCACGCGCGTGCGTGTACGAGAGAAACGCGCATCGCTCGGCCCCGACCACCCATCGTAACTGGGAACACCCCGATATTTTCCTCGTCCTCGCTTCTACCACGGTTTTTTCCATCATGGACGGCCCAAAGAATGTCATGCGGCTGCGTCTCCGGCCCGCCCAGGACGAAAAGCCCATTTTCTGTCATGATTTTTTGTCATAGAAGTAGGACCCCACCACATCTATGATGATACCGAGTTTTGTCACAATTATCGTCATAGAAGTGTCATAAGTATGACAGAAAAAATTCATTCGGCCCAAAATGTCACGGATGTGTCTTTTTTTGTAGTGCATGTGTGTCTCTCCAAGAGGTGTGTACAGCAAGGATGATTGTGGTAAACTAAAAAGCAAAGACTCAAATCATACAAGACGCTCCAAGCAAAACACATATCATGTGGTGAATAAAAATATAGCCTCAAGTAAAGTTACCGATAGATGAAGATGAAAGAGGGGATGCCTTCCGGGGCATCCCCAAGCTTAGGCTTTTGGTTGTCCTTGAATTTTACCTTGGGGTGCCTTGGGCATCCCCAAGCTTAGGCTCTTGCCACTCCTTATTCCAAAATCCATCAAATCTTTACCCAAAACTTGAAAACTTCACAACACAAAACTCAACAGAAGATCTCATGAGCTCCGTTAGTATAAGAAAACAAATCACCACTTTAAGGTACTGTAATGAACTGCTACCTCTTGAGCACTGCATTGGTTTTCCCTTGAAGAGGAAAGGGTGATGCAGCAAAGTAGCGTAAGTATTTCCCTCAGTTTTTGAGAACCAAGGTATCAATCCAGTAGGAGGCCACGTACGAGTCCCTCGCACCTACACAAACAAATAAATCCTCGCAACCAACGCAATAAAGGGGTTGTCAATCCCTTCACGGTCACTTACGAGAGTGAGATCTGATAGATATGATATGATAATATTTTTGGTATTTTTATGATAAAGATGCAAAGTAAAGAAAACAAAATAAAAACGGCGCCAGAAATAGCTTGTTGTCGGGAGATTAATATGATGGAAAATAGACCCGGGGGGCATAGGTTTCACTAGTGGCTTCTCTCAAGAGCATAAGTATTACGGTGGGTGAACAAATTACTGTTGAGCAATTGACAGAATTGAGCATAGTTGTGAGAATATCTAGGTATGATCATGTATATAGGCATCACGTCCGAGACAAGTAGACCGACTCCTGCCTGCATCTACTACTATTACTCCACACATCGACCGCTATCCAGCATGCATCTAGAGTATTAAGTTCATAAGAACAGAGTAACGCTTTAAGCAAGATGACATGATGTAGAGGGATAAACTCTTGCAATATGATATAAACCCCATCTTGTTATCCTCGATGGCAACAATACAATACGTGCCTTGCTGCCCCTACTGTCACTGGGAAAGGACACCGCAAGATTGAACCCAAAGCTAAGCACTTCTCCCATTGCAAGAAAGATCAATCTAGTAGGCCAAACCAAACTGATAATTCGAAGAGACTTGCAAAGATAACCAATCATACATAAAAGAATTCAGAGAAGATTTGAATATTGTTCATAGATAAACTTGATCATAAACCCACAATTCATCGGTCTCAACAAACACACCGCAAAAGAAGATTACATCGAATAGGTCTCCACGAGAGAGGGGGAGAACATTGTATTGAGATCCAAAAAGAGAGAAGAAGCCATCTAGCTAATAACTATGGACCCGAAGGTCTGAGGTAAACTACTCACACATCATTGGAGAGGCTATGGTGTTGATGTAGAAGCCCTCCGTGATCGATGCCCCCTCCGGCGGAGCTCCGAAAAAGGCCCCAAGATGGGATCTCTCGGCTATAGAAGGTTGCGGCGGTGGAATTAGGTTTTTTGCTCCGTATCTGGTAGTTTGGGGGTACGTAGGTATATATAGGAGGAAGGAGTACGTCGGTGGAGCAACATGGGGCCCACGAGGGTGGAGGCCGCGCCCTGGGGGGGCGCGCCCCCCTACCTCGTACCTTCCTGGTTGATGTCTTGACATAGGGTCCAAGTCCTCTGGATCATGTTCGTTCCGAAAATCACGTTCCCGAAGGTTTCATTCCGTTTGGACTCCGTTTGATATTCTTTTTCTGCGAAACTCTGAAATAGGCAAAAACAGCAATTCTGGGCTGGGCCTCCGGTTAATAGGTTAGTCCCAAAAATAATATAAAAGTGTATAATAAAGCCCAATAATGTCCAGAACATAATATAATATAGCATGGAACAATCAAAAATTATAGATACGTTGGAGACGTATCAAGCATCCCCAAGCTTAATTCATGCTCGTCCTCGAGGAGGTAAATGATAAAAACAGAATTTTTGATGTGGAATGCTACTTGGCATAATTTCAATGTAATTCTTCTTAATTGTGGTATGAATATTCAGATCCGAAAGATTCAAGATAAAAGTTCAATATTGACATAAAAATAATAATACTTCAAGCATACTAACTAAGCAATTATGTCCTCTCAAAATAACATGGCCAAAGAAAGTTCATCCCTACAAAATCATATAGTTTAGTCATGCTCCATTTTCATCAAACAAGAATGCTCTCATCATGCACAGCCTCGATGACAAGCCAAGCAATTGTTTCATACTTTAGTAATCTCAAACTTTTTCAACCTTCACGCAATACATGAGCGTGAGCCATGGATATAGCACTATGGGTGGAATAGAATATAATGATGGGGGTTATGTGGAGAAGACAAAAAAGGAGAAAGTCTCACATCAATGAAGCTAATCAATGAGCTATGGAGATGCCCATCGATTGATGTTAATGCAAGGAGTAGGGATTGCCATGCAACAGATGCACTAGAGCTATAAATATATGAAAGCTCAACAAAAGAAACTAAGTGGGTGTGCATCCAACTTGCTTGCTCACGAAGACCTAGGGCACTTGAAGAAGCCCATTGTTGGAATATACAAGCCAAGTTCTATAATGAAAAATTCCCACTAGTATATGAAAGTGACAAAACAAGAGACTCTCTATCATGAAGATTATGGTGCTACTTTAAAGCACAAGTGTGGTAAAAAGGATAGTAACATTGTCCCTTCTCTCTTTTTCTCTCATTTAATTTTTTTGGGCCTTCTTCTTTTTTTATGGCCTTTCTCTTTTTTTCCTCACTTGGGACAATGCTCTAGAAAATGATGATCATCACACTTCTATTTATTTACAACTCAATGATTACAACTCGATACTAGAATTAAGTATGACTCTATATGAATGCCTCCAGCGGTGTACCGGGATATGCAATGAACCAAGAGTGACATGTATGAAAGAATTATGAATGGTGGCTTTGCCACAAATACTATGTCAACTACATGATCATGCAAAGCAATATGACATGGTGAACGTGTCATGATAAACGGAACGGTGGAAAGTTGCATGGAAATATATCTCGGAATGGCTATGGAAATGCCATAATAGGTAGGTATGGTGGCTGTTTTGAGGAAGATATAAGGAGGTTTATGTGTGAAAGAGCGTATCATATCATGGGGTTTGGATGCACCGGCGAAGTTTGCACCAACTCTCAATGTGAGAAAGGGTAATGCACGGTACCGAAGAGGCTAGCAATGATGGAAAGGTGAGAGTGCGTATAATCCATGGAGTCAACATTAGTCATAAAGAACACACATACTTATTGCAAAAATATACAAGTCATCAAAAACCAAGCACTACGCGCATGCTCCTAGGGGATAGATTTGTAGGCAAAGACCATCGCTCGTCCCCGACCGCCACTCATAAGGAGGACAATCAAAGAACACCTCATGTTTCAAATTTGTTACATAACGTTTACCATACGTGCATGCTACGGGACTTGCAAACTTCAACACAAGTATTTCTCAAATTCACAACTACTCAACTAGCACAACTTTGATATCACTACCTCCATATCTCAAAACAATCATCAAGCATCAAACTTCTCTTAGTATTCAACACACTCATAAGAAAGTTTTTACTAGTCTTGAATACCTAGCATATTAGGATCATTTAAGCAAATTACCATGCTGTTTAAGACTCTCAAAATAATCTAAGTGAAGCATGAGATAATAATAGTTTCTATAAAACAAAAGTTACCACCGTGCTCTAAAAGATATAAGTGAAGTACTAGAGCAAAAACTATATAACTCAAAAGATATAAGTGAAGCACATAGAGTATTCTAATAATTTCTGAGTCATGTGTGTCTCTCTCAAAATGTGTGTACAGCAAGGATGATTGTGGTAAACTAAAAAAGCAAAGACTCAAATCATACAAGACGCTCCAAGCAAAACACATATCATGTGGTGAATAAAAATATAGCTCCAAGTAAAGTTACCAATGGAAGTAGACGAAAGAGGGGATGCCTTCCGGGGCATCCCCAAGCTTTGGCTTTTAGGTGTCCTTAGATTATCTTGGGGTGCCATGGGAATCCCCAAGCTTCGGCTCTTTCCACTCCTTGTTCCATAATCCATCAAATCTTTTACCCAAAACTTGAAAACTTCACAACACAAAACTTAACAGAAAATCTCGTGAGCTCCGTTAGCGAAAGAAAACAAAACACCACTTCAAGGTACTGTAATGAACTCATTCTTTATTTATATTGGTGTTAAACCTACTGTATTCCAACTTCTCTATGGTTTATAAACTATTTTACTAGCCATAGATTCATCAAAATAAGCAAACAACACACGAAAAACAGAATCTGTCAAAAAAGGAACAGTCTGTAGTAATCTGTAACTAACGCAAACTTCTGGAACTCCAAAAATTCAGCCAAAATAGGACGACCTAGACAATTTGTTTATTGATCATTAGCAATTGGAATCAATATTTTATCACATTCTGGTGATTTTTAACAATTAGTTTCGTGAACAGAAAGTTTCTGGAATTTTCAGCAAGATCAAATAACTATCATCCAAGAAGATCCTATAGGTTAAACTTGGCACAAACACTAATTAAAACATAAAAACACATCTAACCAAAGGCTAGATCAAATATTTATTCCTAAACAGAAGCAAAAAACTAAAAACTAAAAATAAAATTGGGTTGCCTCCCAACAAGCGCTATCGTTTAACGCCCCTAGCTAGGCATTGAGATTTCGATGATGCTCACATGAAAGACAAGAATTGAAGCGCAAAGAGAGCATCATGAAACACGTGACAAACACATCTAAGTCTAACATACTTCCTATGCATAGGCATCTTATAGGCAAACAAATTATCATAGCAACCAAAAACTAGCATATGCAAGGAAGTGAAAAGAAACAATAGCAATCTCAACATAACAAGAGGTAATTTATTATCATGAAAATTTCTACAACCATATTTTCCTCTCTCATAATAATTACATGTAGGATCATAGGCAAATTCAAAAAAATAGCTATCACAATAAATATTTTCAACACGATCCACATGCATGCAAAGTTGACACTCTTCCAAAATAGTGGGATTAACATTAACTAAAGTCATGACCTCTCCAAACCCACTTTTATCAAAAATACCATAAGATTGAACATTCTCCAAATATGTGGGAACTAAAGTTGACACTCTTCCAAACCCACTTTCAATATTATTGCAAAAATTATTATCAATCTCATATTCAGCATGGGGCTTAAATAAATTTTCAAGATCAAAAGAAGAATCACCCCAATCATGATCATTGCAACAAGTAGTAGACATAGCAAAACTAGCATCCCCAAGCTTAGGGTTTTGCATATTATTAGAACAATTGACATCAATAGAATTTATAATAAAATCATTGCAATCATGCTTTTTATTCAAAGATCTATCGTGAATCGCTTCATAAAATACTTCATCACAATTTTCAGATTCACAAATTTCAAGCAAAACCTCATAAAGATAATCTAGTGCACTCAACTCACTAGCAACAGGTTCATCATAATTGGATCTCTTAAAGAGATTAGCAAGTGGATGAGGATCCATAAACTTTTAGCAAGCGAAGATGCAAGCAAAAAGAAGGCACATGGTAACACGAGCAAATAGAAGGACGAACGGAAGAGAGAGGGCGAATAAAACGGCAAGGGTGAAGTGGGCGAGAGGAAAACGAGAGGCAAATGGCAAATAATGTATTGCGAGGGATAAGGGTTTGAGATGGGTACTTGGTATGTTGACTTTTGCGTAGACTCCCCGGGAACGGCGCCAGAAATCCTTCTTGCTACCTATTGAGCACTGCGTTGGTTTTTCCTTGAAGAGGAAAGGGTGATGCAGCATAGTAGCGTAAGTATTTCCTCAGTTTTTGAGAACCAAGGTATCAATCCAGTAGGAGGCCATGCACGAGTCCCTCGCACCTACACAAACAAATAAATCCTCGCAACCAACGCAATAAAGGGGTTGTCAATCCCTTCACGGTCACTTACGAGAGTGAGATCTGATAGATATGATAAGATAATATTTTTGTATTTTTATGATAAAGATGCAAAGTAAAGAAAACAAAATAAAAATGGCGCCAGAAATAGCTTGTTGTTGGGAGATTAATATGATGGAAAATAGACTCGGGGGCCATAGGTTTCACTAGTGGCTTCTCTCAAGAGCATAAGTATTACGGTGGGTGAACAAATTACTGTTGAGCAATTGACAGAATTGAGCATAGTTATGAGAATATCTAGGTATGATCATGTATATAGGCATCACGTCCGAGACAAGTAGACCGACTCCTGCCTGCATCTACTACTATTACTCCACACATCGACCGCTATCCAGCATGCATCTAAAGTATTAAGTTCACAAGAACAGAGTAACGCTTTAAGCAAGATGACATGATGTAGAGGGATAAACTCATGCAATATGATATAAACCCCATCTTTTTATCCTCGATGACAACAATACAATACGTGCCTTGCTGCCCCTACTGTCACTGGGAAAGGACACTGCAAGATTGAACCCAAAGCTAAGCACTTCTCCCATTGCAAGAACGATCAATCTAGTACGCCAAACCAAACTGATAATTCGAAGAGACTTGCAAAGATAACCAATCATACATAAAATAATTCAGAGAAGATTCAAATATTGTTCATAGATAAACTTGATCATAAACCCACAATTCATCGGTCTCAACAAACACACCGCAAAAGAAGATTACATCGAATAGATCTCCACGAGAGAGGGGGAGAACATTGTATTGAGATCCAAAAAGAGTAAACTACTCACACATCATCGGAGAGGCTATGGTGTTGATGTAGAAGCCCTCCGTGATTGATGCCCCCTCCGGCGGAGCTCCGGAAAAGGCCCCAAGATGGGATCTCATGGGTACAGAAGGTTGCGGCGGTGGAATTAGGTTTTTGGGTCCGTATCTGGTAGTTTGGGGGTACGTAGGTATATATAGGAGGAAGGAGTACGTCGGTGGAGCAACGTGGGGCCCACGAGGGTGGAGGTGCGCGCCCTGGGGGGGTAGGCGCGCCCCCCTACCTCGTGCCTTCCTGGTTGATGTCTTGACGTAGGGTCCAAGTCCTCTGGATCACGTTCGATCCGAAAATCACGTTCCCGAAGGTTTCATTCCGTTTGGACTCCGTTTGATATTATTTTTCTGCGAAACTCTGAAATAGGCAAAAACAGCAATTCTGGGTTGGGCCTCCGGTTAATAGGTTAGTCCCAAAAATAATATAAAAGTGTATAATAAAGCCCAATAATGTCCAAAACAGAATATAATATAGCATGGAACAATAAAAAATTATAGATACATTGGAGACGTATCATGAACTCATTCTTTATTTATATTGGTGTTAAACCTACTGTATTACAACTTCTCTATGGTTCTTACCCCCCGATACTAGCCATAGATTCATCAAAATAAGCAAACAACACACGGAAAATAGAATCTTACAAAAACAGAACAGTCTGTAGCAATCTGCATCAAACGTATACTTCTGGAACTCCAAAAATTCTGAAATAAATTGGTGGACGTGAGGAATTTATCTATTAATTATCTGCAAAAAGAATCAACCTAAAAGCACTATCCAGTAAAAAATGGCAGCTAATCACGTGAGCGCTAAAGTTTCTGTTTTTTACAGCAAGATCACAAAGACTTCACCCAAGTCTTCCCAAAGGTTCTACTTGGCACAAACACTAATTAAGACACAAAACCACATCTAAACAGATGCTAGATGAATTATTTATTACTAAACAGGAACAGAAATCAAGGAACAAAAATAAAATTGGTTTGCCTCCCAACAAGCGCTATCGTTTAACGCCCCTAGCTAGGCATTGATAATTTTAATGATGCTCACATCAAAGACAAGAATTGAAGCACAAAGAGAGCATCACAAAACACGTGACAAACACATGTAATTATAACAGAGTAACGCATCGACCGCTATCCAGCATGCATCTAGAGTATTAAGTTCATAAGAACAGAGTAACGCATTAAGCAAGATGACATGATGTAGAGGGATAAACTCAAGCAATACGATATAGACCCCATCTTTTTATCCTCGATGGCAACAATACAATACGTGCCTTGCTGCCCATGCTGTCACTGGGAAAGGACACCGCACGATTGAACCCAAAGCTAAGCACTTCTCCCATTGCAAGAAAGATCAATCTAGTAGGCCAAACCAAACTGATAATTCGAAGAGACTTGCAAAGATATTAAATCATGCATATAAGAATTCAGAGAAGAATCAAATATTGTTCATAGATAATCTTGAGCATAAACCCACAATTCATCGGATCTCGACAAACACACCGCAAAAAGAATTACATCGAATAGATCTCCAAGAGAATCGAGGAGAACTTTGTATTGAGATCCAAAGAGAGAGAAGAAGCCATCTAGCTAATAACTATGGACCCGAAGGTTTGTGGCAAACTAATCACACATCATCGGAGAGGCTATGGTGTTGATGTAGAAGCCCTCCATGATTGATTCCCCCTCCGGCGGAGCACCGGAAAAGGTCCCAAGATGGGATCTCATGGGTACAGAAGGTTGCGGCGGTGGAAATAGGGTTTCGTGGTGCTCCTGGATGTTTTCAGGGTATACGAGTATATATATAGGCGAAAGAAGTAGGTCGGTGGAGCCACGAGGGGCCCACGAGGGTGGGGGCGCGCCTCCCTACCTCGTGGCCGCCTCGTTGCTTCCTTGACGTCCACTCCAAGTCTCCTGGATTGTGTTTTTTCCAAAAACGATCCTCGTGAAGGTTTCATTCCGTTTGGTTTCCGTTTGATATTCCTTTTCTGTGAAACACTGAAATAGGCAAAAAAATAGCAATTTGCATTGGGCCTTCGGTTAATAGGTTAGTCCCAAAAATAATATAAAAGTGCATAATAAAGCCCATTAAACATCCGAAACAGATAATATAATAGCATGGAACAATAAAAAATTATTGATACGTTCGAGACATATCACAAAACATTATTTTAAATAACATCAAACAAATCCTAAGAAAATAAATTGACGCTCCAAGTAAACACATATCATTTGACGAATGAAAACATAGCTCCAAGTGAGGTTACCGATAATGTTGGAGACGAAAGAGGGGATGCCTTCCGGGGCATCCCCAAGCTTAGTTGCTTGGATCTTCCTTGAATATTAACTTGGGGTGCCTTGGGCGTCCCCGAGCTTAGGGTCTTGTCACTCCTTATTCTCCCCATATTGGTATCTCACCTAAAACTTGAAAACTTCAATCACACAAAACTTGACGGAACTTTGTGAGATAGGTTAGTATGATAAAGAGTAAACCATTTCACTTTGGTACTGTCAAAGACAAGATTCATAATTGTTTCCACACAATGCCTATCATTTCCACAATTTATATTGAGCAATATAAGCCATAGAAACTAGCAAACAAGCAAACTATGCACCGAAAACAGAATCTGTCAAAAACAGAACAGTCTGTAATGATCTACAGAATAACCATACTTCTGCTACTCCAAAAATTCTGAAAAATTAGGACCACGTGAGGAATTTGTATATTAATCTTCTGAAAAAAATAATCAAATCAAAAGCACTCTTCTGTTAAAAATAAGAATTATTTTCGTGAGCACATAAGTTTCTGTTTTTCAGCAAGATCAACTCAACTATCACCCAACATGATCCCAAAGGCTTTACTTGGCACTTTATTGAAACAAAATCAATAAAACATGATTACTACAGTAGCCTAATCATGTGAACACAAAAAAACTGTAGGTAAAAGTGTTGGGTTGTCTCCCAACAAGCGCTTTTCTTTAATGGCTTTCAAGCTAGGCATGATGATTTCAATGATGCTCGCATAAAAGATAAGAATTGAAACATAACAAGAGCATCATGAAGCATAAGTTACTCTCTCATATTAATTTTCAGTAGCATCATGAATAGATTCATCAATATAACCATCACATAAAACATTCTTTTCATGATCCATAAGCATAGAAAATTTATTACTCTCCATATAAGCAATTCTATTCTCATTGATAATAGTGGGAGTATCATAGGAAGCTTGAATACTATAAATTGCTCCCACATTAAAAGAGTAATGTTCAGCAAAGGGATAATCAAAATCATGACAATAATTATCACTACTTTTTATAAAATAAGTATCATCACAATAATCATCATAAGTAGGAGGCATGCAATCATCATAGCAAATTTGTTCATTCAAAGTAAGGGGACAAAAAAGATCATCTTCATTAAACATAGCCTCCCCAAGCTTGGGACAAACATTAATTGCAGCAAATAAATTCTCAAACATGTCATTCTCATTAAACATAGCATCCCCAAGCTTGTGGCTTGGCATATCATAAGCATAGTCATTCTCATCATTAATAGTATGAATAGCACCAACGGTATAACAATTGATATCATCATAATTTCCCAAGTTGGTGCCAAAAAGATTTCCAAGATTATAAGAAGTATCATTATCTTCCCAATCATAATCATCACAACAAGCAATAGGCATAGCAAAATCATCATCAATAGTGCTCTCGGTCATTGTGCCATAAGACATAGAAACAATATCATCATCAACTACATCACACTACAAAAAAAGACACAACAATAATAGGAGCAACATTATTTGGGAGAGATACCTTTTTACCTCTATTCTTTCTTCTTTTCTTATTCTTCTTCACCACATCATGTGTGGGTTCAATTAATTTTTTCGAGCTCCTTGTTGAAGAGATTGATTGGATAGGAAGTTCCTCCTCGTTACCTGATTCATCATAATAAACAATAGGAGGGTATTGGGAAACATTTTCCCTTTTATTAGTACTCTCTTCATATTCCATTTGTTTTCTTGTCTGTAAGTAGTTAGCAATATAAGGATTCTCAATGCAATTTACCACACAAAACATATAAATTTCCTCAAGATCAAAATCAAGAAATCTCTTGAGATTAAATTTTAGAATACCCTTAGCTATATGTTTCATTTCTTCATACCCCAAAAGAAGACTAAGCTCTTTATGATGCTCAAGGGTAATCAAGTTATCACAATTCTAGGACACGATTTGATCATGAAACAATTTGCATTGGAGATTTAAATGACCATGTTCATTGCAAAGTTCACAAGGATGGCAAAAAAAGTTGAATCTTTCAGCAATATCATCTAGCCTCTCTTGCAGCTTTTTTGTTTCTAAATATTTATGCTTCTTACAAAATCTATCTTCCCTTTTTGGTGTGCAAAGGCACTCCCAATTCACTCTGCAAAAACTGACATGCTTATAAGAAACATTTTTGGCATGACTTGTGCAATCATCATTAGCATTTTGGATATTCAAAGAATTCATACTAACAACATTGCAATCATGCTCATCATTCAAATATTTTTTGCTAAGCATTTTATTGACATCTTCTTCTAACAATTGAGCACAATTTTTCGAACCATCATTTTCAAGAAAGATATTATAAAGATGATCAATAATATGATGCAACCTAAATTCCATTTTTTTGTAGTTCTCTTTTATGAACCAAACTAGTGAATAAACAAGAAACTAAAGATTCAATTGCAAGATCTAAAGATATACCTTCAAGCACTCACCTCACCGGCAACGGCGCTAGAAAAGAGCTTGATGTCTACTACGCAAGTTTATTCTTGTAGACACGTGTTGGGCCTCCAAGCACAGAGTTTTGTAGGACAGTAGCAATTTTCCCTCAAGTGGATGACCTAAGGTTTATCAATCCGTGGCAGGTGTAGGATGAAGATGGTCTCTCTCAAGCGACCCTGCAACGAAATACAAGAAATCTCTTGTGTCCCCAACACACCCAATACAATGGCAAATTGTATAGGTGCACTAGTTCAGCAAAGAGATGTCGATGAAAGTGTAATATGGATGGTAGAAATATATTTTTATAATCTGAATAAATAAAAACAGCAAGGTAGCAAATAGTAAACGGGCACAAAAACGGTATTGCAATGCTTGAAAACAAGGCCTAGGGTCCGTACTTTCACTAGTGCAACCTCTCAACAATGCTAACATAGTTGGATCAACAATGCTAACTAGTTCAAACACACGCGGCAGCTTGACTTGGGCTACAAGTAAAGCTGACTCATCCAGCTCTGGATAAGATTTGCTCTCATTGTCTTCGCTCGAAGACATAGGATTTGGTTGAGCATCACATCAGTCACTCTGACTTTGTTCACTTGGACCCCACTTAACAGTATGGTGGTCCTATGACTCAACAAAGAAGAAAAGGAAACTACAAAACAACTATGTCTTTGCACTCCATAGTCTTCATGTGAATGTCTTCTTATGTCATAATATTCAGTGTGAATATCTTCACAGACCACCATTGTCTTCAATGTCTTCACACATTTTTAGGGGTCATCTCTGGTAGGTAAACCGAATCAATAAGGGACTACTACCTATGTTATCCTGCAATTCCCACAAACACATTAGTCCCTCAACCAAGTTTGTTGTCAATACTCCAAAACCAACTAGGGGTGGCACTAGATGCACTTACAATCTCCCCCTTTTTGGTGATTGATGACAAACTGGTTGAAGTTTTCAACCGGGATAAAAGTATGTGAAAGTTAAGGATTAAGACATTGTCTTCATAAGTAGCAAAAGGCTCCCCCTGAAGATGTGCATATAAGTAGTTTGCTTTTGAATGCAAATGCACATGGCAGGTTTTACTTTGTGGAGATCCTCTTCAACTTATGAAGACAATTCATCATGCATATAAAGAGATAACGAAGATAATGACATGCGTAATGAAAAATGGACGTCTGCGGAATGACTTCATGCGGGATTTATCATCGCATCACAAAGTGGCAGCTAAAGCAACGTAGCAGACGACCATTGAGTTTAAGTGTTACAACCCAAAAACCAAATTGTTCAAGAGACGAGAGTTGTAATGACTTAGCAAAAATTAATGCAACCACCCATAAGGACCCGCTTGAAGACTATCAACTCATATGCTTCTCCCCCTTTTGTCAGTAATGACCCAAAAGGTTTGAAGACATAGAGTATTTACTCGTTCCCGGCTGCAGTAGATGATGGAGCAGGGTCAACGTTGGAGTTTGGTGGTGCAGACGGGCCTGATGCAGTGTCGTGGTGCAGTGTAGCCAATGTTGGTGAAGTGGCATCGTCTTCTTCATCAATGACTCTCGCAACAACAGTTGCAGCCGAAGATGAATGCTCAGAATCTTCAATGGAGGGAGTGTGACGCCAGCTTGCATTTTGAGGAGGCCTGGAGTCAAACTTGAAACTCTCGGTGAAGCCATCTTCGCGAAGATCGTCTTCAGGGCAAAGCATTGTGAGGCTCTTCCAGGACCGCCTATAGGCTTCATGTGCAACAAACGAGTTCTTGGTGGCCAAGTTGCGAATGTGATTGACATCCACCAAGAGACTCTGCATATGACGCTTTAGCCAGTCATGATGCTTATCCTGCTTCTGATGCAGTGCCACAAGAAGCTCTCGGTCATTGAGTACACGAGAACGCTTCCGAGGCCTTTGGGCAATTGTACTTGTACTGGCTTCAGTGTTAGCACGGTGTGGCACTCTCATGTTTCCAGCCAGAGGATAAGCGGGGGTTGCGGCATTGGGGACAAGAATTCCTTCGATTGGTTGCGAGAAGCTTTGATGTCCAACATTCTGAAGATGTAGGGACTTCTTGGCAGGCTCAGGGTAGATGGCTTCAATGGACAGATCAACCTCAGGCAGAAGAACAATGGGGTTGCGCGCTGACGTCTCCAACGTATCTATAATTTATGAAGTATTCATGCTAATATATTATCATTCTTGGATGTTTTAAAATCATCTTATAGCAACTTTATATCATTTTTTGGGACTAACCTATTGACCCAATGCCCAGTGCCAGTTGTAGTTTTTTGCTTGTTTTTTACATCACAGGAAATCAATATCAAACAGAGTCCAAACACCGCGAAACTTTTTGGAGATATTTTTTTGGACCAGAAGGAACCCAATGGGCCAGAGCTGCATCTGGGGAGTGCCCCGAGGGGGCACAACCCACTAGGGCGCGCCAGGGCCCCCTGGCGCGCACAGGTGGGTTGTGCCCACCTCGGTGGCCTCCCACACCCCTTCTTTGCATTATAAATTCTCAAATATTCCGAAACCCTTCGGGGTAGACCTAGATCAGAAGTTCCGCCGCCGCAAGGCTCTATAGCCACCGAAACCAATCTAGACCCGTTCCGGCACCCTGCCGGAAGGGGGAATCATCTCCGATGGCCATCTTCATCATCCCGGCGACCACCACGATGAGGAGGGAGTAGTCCACCCTCGGGCTGAGAGTTCATACCAGTAGCTACGTGTTTGATCTCTCTCTCTCTCTTGTGATCTATATCATGGGCTTTGTTAATATAGTCGGATCATATGATGTTTCTCCCCTCTATACTCTTGTTATGATGAATTGAATCTTTACCCTGCAAAGTTTTGTCTTGTCGGATTGAATATTCAGAGATGAGAACGCATGATATATGTCTTGCAATATGAATACTTGAGGTGACAATGAGGTATAGTATTGATTCACTTGATATGTGTTATGGCATTCAACTCGCGGATTCCCGCGGTGATATTGGGGTAATCTATGCATAGGGGTTGATGCACGTTTTTCTCCGACGGAAACTTTGGGGTCTCTTTATAGTTCTTTGTGTGGATTGAGTATTATGAATATGAACTTGCTTTTGTGTTATTCTAGTACGAACTCTAGGATAGATCGAACGGAAAAATTAGCTTTGTGTTATTTTAGTACAAACTCTTGAATAGATCGAACGGAAAGAATAGCTTTGAGGTAGTTTCGTGCCCTACAAACAATTCCTATCTTTTGTTCTCCGCAAATAGGAACTCGGGAGTGATTCTTTACTGCACTTTGAGGGATAATCATATGATCCAACTACGTTAGCATTATTGAGAGGTTGCACTAGCGAAAGTATAGACCCTAGGCCTCATTTTTAAGCATTGCAATACCATTTGTGCTCACTTTTGTTACTTGCTACCTTGCTGTTTTTTATTGTTTGCGCTACAAAAACCAATATCTACTATCCATACTACACTTTTATTATCATCTCTTCGCCGAACTAGTGCACCTATACAATTTACCATTGTATTTGGTGTGTTGGGGACACAAGAGACTTTTAGTTATTTGGTTGCGGGGTCGCTTGAGAGAGACCATCTTCATCCTACACCTCCCACGGATTGATAAACCTTAGGTCATCCACTTGAGGGAAAATTGCTACTGTCCTACAAAACTCTGCGCTTGGAGGCCCAAAACGTGTCTACAAGAATAAAGTTGCGTAGTAGACATCAAGCTCTTTTTAGGCGCCGTGGCCGGGGAGGTGAGTGCTTGAAGGTATATCTTTAGATCTTGCAATTGAATCTTTTAGTTTCTTGTTTTATCACTAGTTTGGTTTATAAAAATAAAACTACAAAAAAATGGAATTTAGGTTGCATCATATTATTGATCATCTTTATAATATCTTCCTTGAAATGATGCATCGGAAAATTGTGCTCAATTGTGAGAAGAAGAAATCAATAAAATGCTTCGCACAAAATATTTGAATGATGAGCATGATTGCAATGTTGTTAGTGTGAATTCTTTGAATATCCAAAATGCTAATGTTTATTGCGCAAGTCATGACAAAAATGTTTCTTGTAAGCATGTCACTTGTTGTGGAGTGAATTGGGAATGCCTTTGCACACTAGAAAGGGAAGATAGATTTTGTAAGAAGCATAAATATTTAGAAACAAAAAGGTTGCAAGAGAGGCTAGATGATTGTGCTAAAAGATGTAATTTTTTCCGCCATCCTTGTGAACTTTGCAATGAACAAGGTCATTTAAATCTTCAATGTAGATTCTTTCATGATCAAATAGTGTCCAAAAATTGTAATAACTTGATTACCCTTCAGCATCATAAAGAGCTCAGTCTTCTTTTGGGGTATGAAGAAATGAAACGTAAAGGATTTTCCAAATCCTAAGTGATTTCTCGATTTTGATCTAGAGGAAATTTATATGTTTTTTGTGGTAAATTGCATTGAGAATCCTTATATTGCCAGCTATCTAAAGTCAAGAAAACAAATAGAATATGAAGAGAGTACTAATGAAAGGGAAAATATTTCCCAAAACCCTCCTAGTGTTTATTATGATGAATCAGGTAACGAGGAGGAACTTCCTATCCAATGAATCTCTTCAACAAGGAGCTCGGAAAAATTAATTGAACCCACACATGATGTGGTGAAGAAGAAGAAAAGAAGAAAGAAGAGAGGTAAAAAGGTATCTCTCCCAAATAATGTTGCTCCTATTATTTTTGTGCCTCATGAAAATGAATCAAAAATAATTGTGGAAGATGATGCACTTGATGATGATATTGCTTCTATGTCTGATGGCACAATGTCCGAGAGCACTATTGATGATGATTTTGTTATGCCTATTGCTTGTTGTGATGATTATGATTGGGAAGATAATGATACTTCTTATACTCTTGGAAATCTTTTTAGCACTTGCTTGGAAGGATATGATAATAATGTTTGCTATACTATTGGTGCTATTCATGCTATTGATAAGAATGATTGTGATGATATGCAAAACCAAAAGCTTGGGGATGCTATGTTTGATGAGTATGATATGTTTGAAGATTTATTTGCTGGAAATAATGATTGTCCTAAGCTTGGGGATGCTTTGCTTAATGAATATGATCCTTTGATTCCTTCTACTTTCGATAAGAAAATTTATTATGATGATAGCATGCCTCCTATTTATGATGATTACATTGATAAAAGTGGGTTTGGAAGAGTGTCAACTTTAGGTAGTAGTGATCCCACTATTTTGGAGGGTGTTGAATCTTATTAAATTATTGATGAAAGTGGATTTGGAGAGGTCATGACTTTATTTAGTGATACATCCACTATTTTGGAAGAGGTTTCAATTGACTATGACAATGAAGTTGTTATCTATGATGATTATTAGATGACATCTATGCCATAAAGAGTGATAAATCTTCTATGCTTGTGCATCATGAAAAGAGTGTTGTTTGTGATAGTTATATTGTTGAATCCCTTCATGATGCCTCTGAGAATCATTATGGGAGAGGAACTTATGCTCTTACGTATCTCAATAATATCAAGTTTCTTCTCTATGTGTTGATTGTTTTGAAGTTGCACTTGTTTTGCCTTCCTATGCTAGTTGATTCTTGTTCCCATAAGTTGTTTACTCACAAAATCCCTATGCATAGGAATCGGGTTAGACCTAAATGTGCTAGTCATATGCTTCATGATGCTCTCTACATGTTTCAATTCTTATCTTTTATGCGAGCATCATTGAAATCATCATGCCCTAGCTTGAAAGGCATTAAAGAAAAGCGCTTGTTGGTAGACAACCCAACACTTTTACCTACTGTTTTTGTGTGTTCACATGATTACGCTACTGTACTAATCATGTTTTGTTGCTTTTGTTTTAATAAAGTGCCAAGTAAAGCCTTTGGGATCATGTTGGGTGATAGTTGAGTTGATCTTGCTGAAAAACAGAAACTTATGCGCTCACAAAAATAAGTCTCATTTTTTACAGAAGAGTGTTTTTGAGTTGATTCTTTTTGCAGAAGTTCAATATACAAATTGCTCACGTGGTCCTAATTGTTTCATAATTTTTGGAGTAGCAGAAGTATGGTAGTTTTCCAGATCATTACAGACTGTTCTGTTTTTGACAGATTCTGTTTTCAATGCATAGTTTGCTTGTTTCCTAGTTTCTATGGCTTATATTGCTCAATATAAATTGTGGAAATGATACGCTATAGTAGGCTTCGTGTTAAAACAATTATGAATCTTGTATTTTGACAGTACCAAAGTGAAATGTTTTGCTCTTTATCATACTAACCTATCTCACGAAGTTCCGTTAAGTTTTGTGTGATTGAAGTTTTCAAGTTTTGGGTGAGATGTCGATATGAGGAGAATAAGGAGTGACAAGACCCTAAGCTTGGGGATGCCCAAGGCACCCCAAGGTAATATCCAAGGAAGATCCAAGCAACTAAGCTTGGGGATGCCCAGGAAGGCATCCTCTCTTTCGTCTCCAACATTATCGGTAACCTCACTTGGAGCTATGTTTTCATTTGTCACATGATATGTGTTTTACTTGGAGTGTCAATTTATTTTTTTAGGATTTGATTTCTTTTATTTAGAATAATGTTTTTCATCTTTCATTTCAATAAAAGTGGCAATGATATCCTTTGCCGTGCTTATTTTGCAAGTCTTTATGTGGCTGTTTAAAAACAGAAAGTTTATCGATGTTGCAAAAATTCCCTAAAAAAGTCAGAATGTGATAAATTGTTGAAACTTTTTGCACAATAAGCTTTCATGAATTTTCTACAGTGTGTTAAATTCTCATAATTTTTCAAGTTGAATAACTATGGATACTCTTGCATTCTTTACAGACTGTACTGTTTTGGCAGATTGCTATTATGGTTGCATATGTTTGCTTGTTTAATGATTCTATTTGAGGATAGGAGTATTAAATATGCAGAGGCATTTAGTATGCAATGTTGAATAATAATTTTTGTGATTTGTTACAGTAGAGAATGATAAGGTTTTTGCATTGGTTTATACTAACTTATCTCACGAGTTCTTGTTGAGTTTTGTGTGGATGAAGTTTTCAGTATTAGGTAAACCATGATATGAGAGGAATTAAGGAGACACAAAAGCTCAAGATTGGGGATGCCCAAGGCATCCCAAGATAATATTTCAAGAATTCTCAAGCATCTAAGCTTGGGGATGCCCGGTAGGCATCCCACCTTTCTTCTTCAACAATTATCGGTTAGTATCGGTTGAACCTAAGTTTTTGCTTCTTCACATGATGTGTGCTATTCTTGGAATGTCATTTTATTTTGTTTTTGCTTGTTGTTTTAATAAAATACTTAGATCTGAAAGTTTTTGAATAAGAGAGAGTCCTCAAATACCTACCTATTTACTTAACTACTCGCATGATCTTCACTTATATCTTTTTGGAGTAGTTTGTCAGTTACTCTTGTGCTTCACTTATATCCTATGAGTAAAGGGAGAGTAAATTGTTGAATAAATTGAATGTCATGAAGTTGAAATTATATCATGCCTAGTGGTAGCTTCACATTAAGTTTAGAAAGTGAAATCTTTTGAAGCTTGACAATCACAATATTGGTCAAACAAGCAATTCACGAATAATTAGTATAAGGAAGAGAACTTTCATATGCAAATACACTATCATGGAAAATTTTTGTGATTGTGAGCCCCCATCAAAATATTATATGCCAAAATTGTGGACGTTGGACAAGGAAGACAACATAATGATTTATGTTTGCTCATATTCACATAGAAGTTATATTATCATAGATCCTTTAACATGTGGTGCTTGCCCCCCATCTTTGCTATCCAAAAATTCTGCACCAAGTAGAGATACTACTTGTGCATCCAAAAACCCTTAAACCCAAATTATTTTTAAGTGTCCACCATACCTACCTATGGATTGAGCAAGATCCTTCAAGTAAGTTGTCATCGATGCAATAAGGCAATAAAAATTGCTTCTAAAAAGTGTTAGATCATTTAGTGTAAGAGAAAATTGAGCGTTGTACGAACTTATGATGGCAAAGCAATAAAAGCGATGGACTGCATAATAAAGGTTGCTATCATAAGGGGCAATATAACGTGACGTTCTTTTGCTCCAAGGGATTGAGCATACAAACAAATAAGCGCATGGCAACCTCTGCTTCCCTCTGCGAAGGGCCTATCTTTTACTTTTCGGTATTTACTTTTATGCAAAGAGTCAAAGTTTTTCTCTCTATTCCTTTTCGCAAGCATCATGTGGTGAGGAAAGATCTAGGCACATATGTCCAGTTGAATATGGGTAGCATGAGTTATTGTTGTTGACATCACCCATGAGGTGAATACGTTGGGAGGCAAAACAATAAGCCCCTATCTTTCTATGTGTCCGGTTGAAACGTTTTGCTCATGTGTATGCGGTGAGTGTTAGAAGTCATAGAAGACTATATGATGGTTTGATAACCCACAAGTATAGGGATCTTAACAGTTTTCGAGGGTAGAGTATTCAACCCAAATTTATTGATTCGACACAAGGGGAGCCAAAGAATACTCTCAAGTATTAGCAGTTGAGTTGTCAATTCAACCACACCTGGATAACTTAATATCTGCAGCAAAGTATTTAGTAGCAAAGTAGTATGGAAGTAACGGTAACGGTAGCAAAAGTAACAGTAGCAGTTTTGTAGTAATTGTAACAATGGCAACGATAAAGTAACTAGGCAAAAAGCAATATGTGAAAAGCTTGTAGGCATTGGATCAGTGATGGATAATTATGTCGGATGCGATTATTCACGCAACAGTTATAACATAGGGTGACATAGAACTAGCTCCAATTCATCAATGTAACGTAGGCATGTATTCCGAATATAGTCATACGTGCTTATGGAAAACGAACTTGCATGACATCTTTTGTCCTACCCTCCCGTGGCAGCGGGGTCCTATTGGAAACTAAGGGATATTAAGGCCTCCTTTTAATAGAGTACCGGACCAAAGCATTAACACTTAGTGAATACATGAACTCCTCAAACTACGGTCATCACCGGTAAGTATCCCGATTATTGTCACTTCAGGGTTGACGGATCATAACACATAATAGGTGACTATAGACTTGCAAGATAGGATCAGGAACTCACATATATTCATGAAAACATAATAGGTTCAGATCTGAAATCATGGCACTCGGGCCCTAGTGACAAGCATTAAGCATAGCAAAGTCATAGAAACATCAATCTTAGAACATAGTGGATACTAGGGATCAAACCCTAACAAAACTAACTCGATTACATGATAAATCTCATCCAACCCATCACCGTCCAGCAAGCCTACGATGGAATTACTCACGCATGGCGGTGAGCATCATGAAATTGGTGATGGAGGATGGTTGATGATGATGACGGCGACGGATTCCCCTCTCTGGAGCCCCGAACGGACTCCAGATCAGCCCTCTCGAGAGAGTTTAGGGCTTGGCGGCGGCTCCGTATCGTAAAACGCGATGAATCCTTCTCTCTGATTTTTTTCTCCCCGAACATGAATATACGGAGTTGGAGTTGAGGTCGGTGGAGCTCCAGGGGGCCCACGAGGCAGGGGGCGCGCCCAGGGGGTGGGCGCGCCTCCCACCCTCGTGGACAGGGTGTGGCCCCCCTGGCCTTGATTCTTTCGCCAGTATTTTTTATTATTTCCAAAAATATTCTCCGTGAAGTTTCATGTCATTCCGAGAACTTTTATTTCTGCACAAAAATAACACCATGGCAATTCTGCTGAAAACAGCGTCAGTCCGGGTTAGTTCCATTCAAATCATGCAAGTTAGAGTCCAAAACAAGGGCAAAAGTGTTTGGAAAAGTAGATACGATGGAGACGTATCAACTCCCCCAAGCTTAAACCTTTGCTTGTCCTCAAGCAATTCAGTTGATAAACTGAAAGTGATAAAGAAAAACTTTTACAAACTCTGTTTGCTCTTGTTGTTGCAAATATGTAAAGCCAGCATTCAAGTTTTCAGCAAAGATTATGAACTAACCATATTCACAATAACATTTAGGTCTCAAGTTTACTCATATCAATGGCATAATCAACTAGCGAGCAATAATAATAAATCTCGGATGACAACACTTTCTCAAAACAATCATAATATGATATAACAAGATGGTATCTCGCTAGCCCTTTCTGAGACCGCAAAATATAAACGCAGAGCACCTTTGAAGATCAAGGACTAACTAAACATTGTAATTCATGGTAAAAGAGATCCAGTCATAGTCATACCCAATATAAACTTATAGTAATGGATGCAAATGACAGCGGTGCTCTCCAACTGGTGCCTTTTAATAAGAGGATGATGACTCAACATAAAAGTAAATAGATAGTCCCTTCGCAGAGGGAAGCAGAGATTTGTAGAGGTGCCAGAGCTCGGTTTTTGAAATAGAGATGAATAATATTTTGAGCGGCATACTTTCATTTTCAACATAACAACCGAGAGATCTCGATATCTTCCATGCTACACACATTATAGGCAGTTCCCAAACAGAATGGTAAAGATTATACTCCCCCTCCACCAACAAACATCAATCCATGGCTTGTCCGAAACAACGGGTGCCTCCAACTAACAACAGTCCTGGGGGAGTTTTGTTTGCAATTATTTTGATTTGATTTGAGCATGGGACTGGGCATCCCGGTGACCAGCCATTTTCTCGTGAATGAGGAGCGGAGTCCACTCCTCTTGAGAATAACCCGCCTAGCATGGAAGATACAGACAGCCCTAGTTGATACATGAGCTATTCGAGCATACAAAACAGAATTTCATTTGAAGGTTTAGAGTTTGGCACATACAAATTTACTTGGAACGGCAGGTAGATACTTCATATAGGTAGGTGTAGTGACCCGACCTCAGACGGTCAAGTCTCTGTGCTTAAGTGTCATCCCTGGATCGGTATGCTGACACACACAGTACTCGAGGATTTATAACAGAGGTAAATCACATGTATAGAGTAACGTAAATACTATTACCTCAATCCAAATAGCGGAAGTAACAACAAGGTTGTGGATTCCCATCAACACCAACGGCAAAGTTGAGTGTAGAAATCGTAACCCAGACGTATCACTTACTCGTTGTAAGAAACCTGCAACATGGGACGTTGCAGCCACAAAGGGTCAGAACATTGAATGTACTGGCAAATTCACACCATAGGATAATGATGAATAATAACTATCACTACATGCATAATTGGCTGGTGGAAAAGCTCTATGGTTATAATGTTTTTGCAGAAAGCCAATTTTTTCCTACATCAAAGGAATATATTTTATTTAACTACAAAGTTGGTTGATAAATATTGAGAAGGTTCCTCCAACTCAATCCAAAAATATTAATCATTAGCCCAATCAAATTAATTAAATAAAGTGATGAGATTAACATGATAATCCAAGAACCAGATACTCAAGATGTCCATAACTGGGGACACGGCTAATCATGATTAGTTTGTACACTCTGCAGAGGTTTGCGCACTTTTCCCCAGAAGACTCGATCGCCTCCGTTGTATTTCTCGCACTACGTGATGTTTGAGAAACGGATGATCGAGACACAGTTTTTCTGAAGCATTAACTCTCTACTCTGGATAGACAGTACCACCTACAACCCACTACATCTGCTAGTCTACCTCTTCAAGAGCTTCGAGCAACTTACTCAACTATGCTAGAGCCCATAATAGCTTGTGGCTGCACACGGAAGTTTCTAGCATGAATAATCTTATGATCCCTTTGAGCCTGGGTGGCATTCCATAGGGTGATCACACGGGTCCTCCGGGATCCCCTTGGGCAAGCATTGGGTTCTCCAGGTGCCCGGGCAAACCACTGGGTGCTCCAGGGTGCCCCTACCATTCCACCCAGATGTGTATTAAAGTAGCCACCTTAAGTTAACCATTAATAATAACTCTCACATCTGTCATGAACTCTCTCAAACCAATCCACCTCTACGAGCATAGCATAGCAGTATAAGCATAACGTAGTACTAACTCCCAAGGTTTGAATGCAGGACAATAGGTTCCTACCTCATCAACTACTTCCCAATACCCACATGTTATCAATTCCTAACCATGCAATGTTTGAGGGTTGAAACTAATGCATAAAAACTGGGTAGTAAAAGGGATATGATCAAAGTGTGAACTTGCATGTACTGTTGATGAAGATGATTCACACTCAAAACTCTTGATAGTTCTACTCGTCACACTCTGGTCAATCTATCGTAAGCAAGCAATAGTAACCACACATAAGCAATCACTCAAAAGATCGGAAAGAACGAAGAAGAAAATTCGGAAAACATCAAAACCAAGCAAATAACTCTTGCAACATAAAACAATTTCTAACAATACCAAAATTATGTGAATTTGGCCTTATCAGAAAGTTTAGGTCAAGAGCTTTAATTTGCAAAAAGAATCAACTAAATCGGAGTTATAAAACTCAAGTTACGATCAAACGAAATTCAAATACAAAACTGTTTGAATTCAAATTTTAAAACTTTCAAAAACATGTTTATGTTATTTTACTGGATATAGGAGATCATAACGAAGAAGTGGGCGTTGGTTTCGTTGTATTTGGACAAACGAGTAAAAAGATGTGGTCGTTTGAAACCCAGGGGCTAGACTGTAAAAGAAATACTACAAATAGGTCCCTGGTCAGAAAATAAAAGAAAAACCTACTGAGCGAACGCTCGCTTTCTAACCCTAACCAGCGAAAGTTCTCTAAATAACTGGATTAAATCAGAAAATCGGGTTTAAAATAAAAATCGAAACCCTAAAAGAAAAACCGGCGAACCCGGGCAGTTTAGTACCGGTTCAGGACGGTTTTCCATCGAAACCCGGCGGCGGCGGTTAGATCGGGCGGCGGCGGCTCCGGCTGCGTCTTGGGCGCGGCTGCAGATGGCGGCTAGGGGCTCCGGCGGCAGCGGCGGATCGGCGGGGCGGCGCGGCAGCAGGGTGCAGCAGCGGCTTCGGGCGGCGGTGTGCGAGGGCGGCGGCGGCGCGGGAAGTGCGAGGGAGGAGAGAGAGACGGGGGCCTGGGGCCTCGCTATATATAGTGGGGGGGCGGCGAACCTCGGCGGCGGCGCGTGCGAGGCTCGGTCTCCTGCGGGAGGTCGGGGAAGCTGGAGCTGGGCCGGGTGGCTAGGCTTCGGCCCAGTTGGCCCGGTCCGGAGACGAAGTTCTTTTTTTTTAAATAAAGATTTTCCAGACAAACAAAAATAAAAAATAAAAAATATTATATAGGCATATAATATATCAAGATTTCCAGAAAAACATTTTCTTCAACGTGGACATTTTTTTCAAGTCAAATAAAATCGAGAAAAATTCAAATAATTCAAAGAATGCTACTGTCCTACTAAAATCCAATAAAAATCATTTTAAAAATATCAAAATGATTTCCAATTTATTTATCTCCAATTTTCTGATGTAGGGAATCATTTTACGCTAGTTTCCATATATTTTTATTTTGGAGAAAAATAATTTGAATAAAACCCAAATAACTCCAAATTTGAAAATAATTTCAGAAGGACTTTAAATTTGACTCTTTGAAACTTCCAACTCATATTTCATATGTTTTGAAGAAGTCATTTTATCTTCTCTCGTGAAAATAATTGAGTTGCATAAAGTTTCTGAGTTTGAAATATTTCCCAATGAAATTCAAATATTTTCAAATACCCTTTTCATTTTATTAAATGGAAGAAGTCATGTCATCTTCTCTCTAGGGTTTTGTATTTGAAAATAATTTGAATTCACGGAGATCATAAATGCAAAATGAAAGTTTGGGAAAGTCCTTTTATTCCCTCTCATTACACTTTCAAAAAGTTTCGAATTTCACTCAATTTCACACAATCAATCAAATCTATCTATTTAATCTAACATTCCAAAATTTAGAATTTTGGGATGTTACAAACCTACCACCCTTAAAATGAATCTCGTCCTCGAGATTCGGAGAGGCTAGAAAGAAATAGGTTAGGTTCGGGGGTCTTCTCAAAATCCATCGATCGTCTCCGGGGTCTCGGGTGCTACCACCCTTAGAAGGATTGATACGGTTCCATCAAAACTCATATACTCCATCCTTATTGTTGACAAAGTCGGTCTTCTCAGATTCTCGGGAAAATTCCTTCTCTGGCTCTTCCGGTAGCGGCATAACCTTTTCCTCAATACTTCTGTCCTTTCATCTTGGTAAGGTTATTCTGTGACTGGGTCTTCTTAGCTGACGGGTCTAGCGCCAATACTAAACAACTATCGATATCTCATGGTGGTCAACAATTTATGGTTTCTCCTGCAGGAAATGGGTCTGGGCTTCATTCTCACCGTGTAACCTACGATTGGCAACAGCTGCCTTGTACAAGGGAAAATACTTATACCATTCTAAGGTTCAAACAAGAATATCGTCGTCTCTCTACTATAGGTAAGTCACTCAGATTTACCATCCCATATAGCAAAGCGAATAATAAGAGTAAGTCGGTATGGTGATCAATCCATCCCGCACCCTAATCATTACCTTGTATACGGTTTAGCGAATCTCTCATTCTAACACTCGGTCATCCTCACAAGCATAGCAGAATTTCTCTTGTCGATGAACCAAGTTCGGATAAATCCATGGATTCTGCAAGCCAAACAAACATCTATCATTCCTTCACAACTCCCAGGTTTTGCGTAAACTCCTATAAAATCGTCAGTGGGTAAGGTCGCAATCTCTTCCAGGGTTTTTCCTTCAGCAAGAGTGTGCTTGCTTCTTGGCAGGTCCTGGGGCCTGTGGGTTATGGCCCATCTCATCACTTGTAAACCTTGAACTCATCATCGAGGCAACTGATCATTATTCCAACATCCAGCTTCCTAACATTCTTAAATCCATCCAATTGTACGGTCTCCCTTCCTTCTATTTGTACCAAACTCAGACGTGGTTACTCATACTCATCATGGAATCACAATTGCTCCATATTACCAACATTCTACCTCCTTTACATCCAATAATACTCCATACCTTCATACTCTTGGGGAATCCCACATATCGAGGTAAAACTTATACTTATGAAGTCCACTCTGTGGAACATCATTATCCTTTCCAGGGGTCAAATCTCCTCACAGGGTACTACCACCCTTGAAATGCACAAATTCATCCATAGATCACATTTCTCATATCCTCGAAAATGGTCGAAATCTTCCTTCATAGAGTAACAACTCATAAAATCCAAATCAGTACCAACAACGCTAGCTTTATTGATTCTCCAATGATAATCTCTTGCATTTCCATAACATGCCTCAACTCATCACCTCAACATAAAGGAATGTTCTCACTACTACTACTATACTTCTCACATACACAACTAATTATCACCAGTCTTCTTCTCCTTGGGACAATCTCTGGCAAAGTGCCCTGCTTCATTACAACAGAAACATATTACTTCTGACAAGTCTCGAGGTTTCCTTGTGATTACATAGCCTCCTTGGGTCCTCGGCTTCCTTTTTTGGCAACTGCCGAAGTAGTGCCCTGACTCCTTGCACCTGAAACGGGTGATATGACTCAGGTCCTTCCTGGTATCCGATCTACTTCTCTTCCTGGACTTTTCCGTTCCAATCAGGACTTCTATTTCCTGTGGGTCATACTCTACTTCCTCTGTCCGGAATTCTACTAGATCCCCATTCATACAATTCTGGGAGATGTGTCATTCTTCTCCACATGCATAGCATGACTTAGTGCATGGTTTAATTGGGTTTTCTTTGGGTGTGTCCTCCACCTCTTCCTTCATCACAGGTTCTTCTAAAAGTTCCATGAGGGCTCCTTTCATTGCTTCTTTCTTCTTCTGATTGGTTCTCTAAACCATGGGGTAAATGTGACACTGAGCAGGGTAGTGGGTAGTTTCCTTCACACAAGAAACAAGTGATCTGCCTAGTTGGGCATTCTTCAGCTGGGTGACTTACTTCACAATTAGGGTATTCATCCTTGTGTTCCTTATGGTTGTGTCCTATTTCTCCACAAAGCTTGCATGCACAAGTTTTCTTCATATCCTTTCCATAAGGCTTCAATTTCTGGGACACAAGCCGAGACTTTAACAAAGTCCACTTAAATTCCTTCCAAGTGGTTACTCCTTGCCATCCATTGATGGTTTGGTACATCCTCCACCAAGTAGCAGCACCTCTTTCAAAACACTGAAGTGCATGCTGGGCCATATCCTTTCCGGCTATAGGGTTATTCTCCATGTGATCCTCCATGTTCTGAATCCATCGGTCTGTTTCTAATTGACTCATCGGTCCAGAAAATACAAGCTCATCTCCATTCATCCTCTATTAGGTCCATGGGTTTTGGGGTGAGATAAGAGAGATAGAGAGGGATACACACAATGCAAACAATGGTTTTGAAAAGACAGATTTTATTGTGGCTGTCAGAAAAACAACAAACATATGATAGCTCACCACGTCGCATCTAACGTAGGTATAAAAGGGGGTTTGGTCTTCTAAAGGTCAATAAATCGTCAAGGTCACCAAACTCTTCAAGTCTCGTTCATGTCTCCGATGGCTTCTTCCGATCGTGCTTGTCCTTCTCAAGTTGTTTTGCCAGATCATCTCTGTTAACGCGAAGTCTCTCATGATATCCTTTAATATTATGGAGTTGCGTTCCAACTTCTGGGTTTCAACATCTTTGGCATGAACCATGGTTCTACTGTCCTTCAGTTCATATCGAATCTCCGGGGTTTCTCGAGGTTTTGCTCCTCCAGCTTGGATACTTCAGCTTCTGGGTCCTAAGTTCTTCACGAGATGCTTCTTTGTCAAAACACGGCTTCCTGCAGATCTATCTTAACTTCTTGATGTAACACTCCAGATCCTGGCGATACACCGGCTAAGGTTAAAACTTCGTCTTTTGCTGGTAGGTGCTCCATCAGCCGTCTACCATCCAATCCTTCCATGCATATGCATGCTTAACTCCGCACGGTGATAATAGCATAAGCGGTGATAACTCCATGGTTAGCCGTGTCTATGCCCATGTTACTGCCACGAGCTTTCATTCCATAATTGATATCTCCTGACTTGGGGTTTTATGGACAAAAACTTTGAGTTCTAATGCTCCATGTTCCAGTCTTTCTCCGATACACCTTGATCTCGGGTATTGATAGCTTCCATAGTCTGCCAAGTTCCATAAGGGTAGCCTTCCTAGGTCATACAAATATAGAAATTCTTCAGAGCCTTCAATTCTCCTAGTCTTCGAAGTCTTCAACCATTGTAGTTTCCATTATAATGCACGGTAAAAATCCTTCATTCCGAAGTGATCTTAGTTTTCCAATATCGTGTACTTCTTGGAGTGGTCTCATCACTCGAATCTTCATGTGGTCAAAAGGGGAAAGGGGTATGGTCTAACTAAAAGGGAATATTTTGATAAGCTCAGAAGAGAAGAGAGGAAAAAGATCCTTTTTTGAAAATGAAGTCGTAGAGAATTTTTTTTCCTATGGGCTTGCCAGTTTCTAGGGTCACGTCCTACAGTCAACATGTGCTCTGATACCATCTTGTAGCGACCCGACCTCAGACGGTCAAGTCTCTGTGCTTAAGTGTCATCCCTATATCGGTATGCTAACATACACGGTACTCGAGGATTTATAACAGAGGTAAATCACATGTATAGAGTAACGTAAATACTATTACCTCAATCCAAATAGCGAAAGTAACAACAAGGTTGTGGATTCCCATCAACACCAACGGCAAAGTTAAGTGTAGAAATCGTAACCCAGACGTATCACTTACTCGTCATAAGAAACCTGCAACATGGGACGTTGCAGCCACAAAGGGTCAGTACATTGAATGTACTGGCAAATTCACACCATAGGATAATGATGAATAATAACTATCACTACATGCATAATTGGCTGGTGGAAAAGCTCTATGGTTATAATGTTTTTGCAGAAAGCCAATTTTTTCCTACATCAAAGGAATATATTTTATTTAACTACAAAGTTGGTTGATAAATATTGAGAAGGTTCCTCCAACTCAATCCAAAAATATTAATCATTAGCCCAATCAAATTAATTAAATAAAGTGATGAGATTAACATGATAATCCAAGAACCAGATACTCAAGATGTCCATAACTGGGGACACGGCTAATCATGATTAGTTTGTACACTCTGCAGAGGTTTGCGCACTTTTCCCCAGAAGACTCGATCGCCTCCGTTGTATTTCTCGCACTACGTGATGTTTGAGAAACGGATGATCGAGACACAGTTTTTCTGAAGCATTAACTCTCTACTCTGGATAGACAGTACCACCTACAACCCACTACATCTGCTAGTCTACCTCTTCAAGAGCTTCACGCAACTTACTCAACTATGCTAGAGCCCATAATAGCTTGTGGCTGCACATGGAAGTTTCTAGCATGAATAATCTTATGATCCCTTTGAGCCTGGGTGGCATTCCATAGGGTGATCACATGGGTCCTCCGGGATCCCCTTGGGCAAGCATTGGGTTCTCCAGGTGCCCAGGCAAACCACTGGGTGCTCCAGGGTGCCCCTACCATTCCACCCAGATGTGTATTAAAGTAGCCACCTTAAGTTAACCATTAATAATAACTCTCACATCTGTCATGAACTCTCTCAAACCAATCCACCTCTACGAGCATAGCATAGCAGTATAAGCATAACGTAGTACTAACTCCCAAGGTTTGAATGCAGGACAATAGGTTCCTACCTCATCAACTACTTCCCAATACCCACATGTTATCAATTCCTAACCATGCAATGTTTGAGGGTTGAAACTAATGCATAAAAACTGGGTAGTAAAAGGGATATGATCAAAGTGTGAACTTGCCTGTACTGTTGATGAAGATGATTCGCACTAAAAACTCTAGATAGTTCTACTCGTCACACTCTGGTCAATCTATCTAAGCAAGCAATAGTAACCACACATAAGTAATCACTCAAAAGATCGGAAAGAACGAAGAAGACAATTCGGAAAACAACAAAACCAAGCAAAGAAATCTTGCAACATAAAACAATTTCTAACAGTACCAAAATTATGTGAATTTGGCCTTATCAGAAATTTTAGGTCAAGAGCTTTAATTTGCAAAAAGAATCAACTAAATCGGAGTTATAAAACTCAAGTTACGATCAAACGAAGTTCAAATACAAAACTGTTTGAATTCAAATTTTAAAACTTTCAGTAACATGTTTAAGTTGTTTTACTGGATAGAGGAGATCATAACGAAGAAGTGGGCGTTGGTTTCGTTGGATTTGGACAAACAAGTAAAGAGATGTGGTCGTTTGAAACCCAGGGGCTAGACTGTAAAAGAAATACTACAAATAGGTCCCTGGTCAGAAAATAAAAGAAAAACCTACTGAGCGAACGCTCGCTTTCTAACCCTAACCAGCGAACGTTCTCTAAATAAGTGGATTAAATCAAAAAACCGGGTTTAAAATAAAAACAGAAACCCTAAAGAAAAACCGGCGAACCATGGGTATATAATGCCTTTGGTAAATTGTATCATTTGTTTTGTGAACCATGCTCTACTTTCGAGCTTGTAATATTTACTCCGAAGTTTGTGGTATATGTTCCTAAGATGCCCTGATGGGTTGAACCTATGCCTTCCTTAATCTGTGTGAACCCGGAAGTTTTCCAAGGTTCATACTCCTCTGGTAATTCACCAGGTAGGTCTTCGCACTCAAATTATTTTTAATAGAGCAGTGAATGAAAGGTTATGCATTGCAGAAGCGGGAGTCGACCTTGAACTTTGTGTTCATGCCCATGGACACGATGTAGATCTTATCATTAAAAGCTTCTCTTAAAATAATTATCCCCTTGTCATAAGTTCATCTGGTATCCGTGGACGTGGTTCCGACCATGTTCTCCTTTAAATACCATTTCTCGTACAAGTTGAGCACTTGTGTTCTGCAGAGCAATACCCCAGTCCAACCTCTACTTTGGTTTGTCGTCAAGTATTACCCCCTGGTATCTCGAGATTATCACGGAACTGCATAACTTCTTATGAGTTCTCCATCAAGTATTACATTCTCATTGATTCCAATTTTTCACGGGCTCCGAGTTATTAAACACTCAAGGACATCGATAACTGAATCGAGTCCGCATCACGGTTAAACAACTCTTAGTAATCTCCTTTGTTTACGAGTTCGTACTCGATCACGTCATCCCTAGCCTGCTTGGCTATGTCATTATCGTGCCGATTTTAACTGTGCTACCTGGTCTTTATTCCCGGAGCACCACTTTCGACGATGAGATAAGCTTACGTCGATTGTCCTCGTCATATCATTTCGCCTTGAACAGCAAGCTTGATTTCGAGTTTGTGTCGTACCCCTGGTTCCAATAAATTTTCGCTTCATCATTCCTTTGACTTGATGTCATCGCCGATCGATTACCTCTTCATAAATTCTCGCTACAAATGTGTCGTGAACATCATCAACATTCTGAGCTCTTCGAAGATATCTATCGAATTCTGGATGAGAAATACCATCCTTGCCCTCGATGATTTGTTTTATCATCGACCATTTTATTGCCTTCCATTCAACACAAACTTGTTCGTGTTTTGTGTTGTACCTTGATTTCCTTGCTATCTAGCTTATGATATGTTCTACCTTGGAGTATTACCATCTTTTATGTCAAGTATGTCGTAAGAATTTCACCACCTCGTATGACATCTTGGTACAGTGATACTTCTCCCCATCACCATTCTTTCTTGGTCCCCGTGTTGTTTCTAAAAGGAATACCGACAAATGGTCTGTGATGTGTAAATTCTAAACTTCTAGCAACCCTATTGCTTTGAAGTTATTGGTCTATAGTTTCATTCTACTTCTATGGCTTAATGAATCATCATTCGAACATTGACTGTGCTACCTAGCCCATATTTCGGGTGCACATTTCAACCAATGTTTAACTGTGTATGTTTTCCTCGAGCATACATCATTAAGTCATTCCATCTAGCTAATGTTATCTCCTTGTTCACATAGTGGTGGAAATCCATCTTTTGGAAATCTCAATGGATTGTCGCTGAGTCAATCAGTCACCTCCTTGTTGGAAATATGCCCTAGAGGCAATAATAAATGGTTATTATTATATTTCTTTGTTCATGGTAATTGTCTATTATTCATGCTATAATTATATTGTCCGGAAATCGTAATACATGTGTGAATACATAGACCACAACGTGTCCCTAGTAAGCCTCTAGTTGACTAGCTCGTTGATCAACAGATAGTCATGGTTTCCTGACTATGGACATTGGATGTCATTGATAACGGATCACATCATTGGGAGAATGATCTGATGGACAAGACCCAATCCTAAGCATAGCATAAAAAGATCGTGTAGTTTCGTTTGCTAGAGCTTTTCCAATGTCAAGTATCTTTTCCTTAGACCATGAGATCGTGCAACTCCCGGATACCGTAGGAGTGCTTTGGGTGTGCCAAACGTCACAACGTAACTGGGTGACTATAAAGGTGCACTACGGGTATCTCCGAAAGTGTCTGTTGGGTTGGCACGGATCGAGACTGGGATTTGTCACTCCGTGTGACGGAGAGGTATCTCTGGGCCCACTCGGTAATGCATCATCATAATGAGCTCAATGTGACTAAGGCGTTAGTCACGGGATCATGCATTGCGGTACGAGTAAAGAGACTTGCCGGTAACGAGATTGAACAAGGTATTGGGATACCGACGATCGAATCTCGGGCAAGTAACATACCGATTGACAAAGGGAATTGCATACGGGATTGATTGAATCCTCGACACCGTGGTTCATCCGATGAGATCATCGTGGAACATGTGGGAGCCAACATGGGTATCCAGATCCCGCTGTTGGTTATTGACCGGAGAGGCGTCTCGGTCATGTCTGCATGTCTCCCGAACCCGTAGGGTCTACACACTTAAGGTTCGGTGACGCTAGGGTTGTAGAGATATATGTATGTGGAAACCCGAAAGTTGTTCGGAGTCCCGGATGAGATCCTGGACGTCACGAGAGGTTCCGTAATGGTCCAGAGGTGAAGAATGATATATAGGAAGTCAAGTTTCGGCCACCGGGAAAGTTTTGGGGGTTACCGGTATTGTACCGGGACCACCGAAAGGGTCCCGGGGGTCCACCGGGTGGGGCCACCTGTCCCGGAGGGCCCCATGGGCTGAAAGTGGAAGGGAACCAGCCCCTAGTGGGCTGGGCGCCCCCCCATGGGCCTCCCCCCATGCGCCTAGGGTTGCAAACCCTAGGGTGGGGGGACTTCCCCCTTGCCTTGGGGGGCAAGGCAACCCCTTCCCCCCCTTTGGCCGCCGCCCCCCCTTTGAGATCCCATCTCTAGGGCCGGCGCCCCCCCTCCCCCAGGGGGCCTATATAAAGGGGGGGAGGGAGGGCAGCAACCTACAGCCTTGGGCGCCTCCCTCCTCCCCTGCTACACCTCTTCGTCTCGCAGAAGCTCGGCGAAGCCCTGCCGAGACCCGCTACATCCACCACCACGCCGTCGTGCTGCTGGATCTCCATCAACCTCTCCTCCCCCCTTGCTGGATCAAGAAGGAGGAGACGTCGCTGCACCGTATGTGTGTTGAACGCGGAGGTGCCGTCCGTTCGGCACTCGGTCATCGGTGATTTGGATCACGGCGAGTACGACTCCGTCATCCACGTTCATTGGAACGCTTCCGCTCGCGATCTACAAGGGTATGTAGATGCACTCCTTTCCCCTCGTTGCTAGTATACTCCATAGATGCATCTTGGTGAGCGTAGGAAAATTTTAAAATTATGCTACGATTCCCAACAGTGGCATCATGAGCCAGGCCTATGCGTAGTTACTATGCACGAGTAGAACACAAAGCAGTTGTGGGCGTTGAGTTTGCCAATTCTTCTTGCCTCTACTAGTCTTTTCTTGTTTCGGCGGCATTGTAGGATGAAGCGGCCCGGACCGACCTTACACGTACGCTTATGTGAGACAGGTTCCACCGACTGACATGCACTAGTTGCATAAGGTGGCTAGCGGGTGTCTGTCTCTCCTACTTTAGTCGGAACGGATTCGATGAAAAGGGTCCTTATGAAGGGTAAATAGAAATTGGCAAATCACGTTGTGGTCATACGTAGGTAAGAAAACGTTCTTGCTAGAAACCTACAAACCACGTAAAAACTTGCAACAACAATTAGAGGACGTCTAACTTGTTTTTGCAGCATGTGTTATGTGATGTGATATGGCCAGAAGATGTGATGAATGATATATGTGATGTATGAGATTGATCATATTCTTGTAATAGGAATCACGACTTGCATGTCGATGAGTATGACAACCGGCAGGAGCCATAGGAGTTGTCTTTATTATTTTGTATGACCTGCATGTCATTGAATAACGCCATGTAATTTACTTTACTTTGTTGCTAAACGTGTTAGCCATAGAAGTAGAAGTAATCGTTGGCGTGACGACTTCATGAAGACACAATGATGGAGATCATGATGATGGAGATCATGGTGTCATGCCGGTGACGAAGATGATCATGGTGCCCCGAAGATGGAGATCAAAGGAGCATGATGATATTGGCCATATCATGTCACTATTTGATTGCATGTGATGTTTATCATGTTTATGCATCTTATTTGCTTAGAACGACGGTAGTAAGTAAGATGATCCCTTATAATAATTTCAAGAAAGTGTTCACCCTAACTGTGCACCGTTGCGAAGGTTCGTTGTTTCGAAGCACCACGTGATGATCGGGTGTGATAGATTCTAACGTTCGAATACAACGGGTGTTGACGAGCCTAGCATGTACAGACATGGCCTCGGAACACACGCAATACACTTAGGTTGACTTGACGAGCCTAGCATGTACAGACATGGCCTCGGAACACGGAGGACCGAAAGGTCGAGCATGAGTCGTATAGAAGATACGATCAACATGGAGATGTTCACCGATCTTGACTAGTCCGTCTCACGTGATGATCGGACACGGCCTAGTTAACTCGGATCATGTTTCACTTAGATGACTAGAGGGATGTCTATCTGAGTGGGAGTTCATTAAATAATTTGATTAGATGAACTTAATTATCATGAACTTAGTCTAAAATCTTTACACTATGTCTTGTAGATCTAATGGCCAACGTTGTCCTCAATTTCAACGCGTTCCTAGAGAAAACCAAGCTGAAAGATGATGGCAGCAACTATACGGACTGGGTCCGGAACCTGAGGCTCATCCTCATAGTAGCCAAGAAAGATTATGTCTTAGAAGAACCGCTAGGAGATGCACCAATCCCAGAGAACCAAGACGTTATGAACGCTTGGCAGCAGCGTGCTGATGATTACTCCCTCGTTCAGTGCGGCATGCTTTACAGCTTAGAACCGGGTCTCCAAAAGCGTTTTGAGAAACATGGAGCATATGAGATGTTCGAGGAGCTGAAATTGGTTTTCCAAGCTCATGCCCGGGTCGAGAGATATGATGTCTCCGACAAGTTCTTCAGCTGTAAAATGGAGGAGAACAGTTCTGTTAGTGAGCACATACTCAGAATGTCTGGGTTGCACAACCGCTTGACTCAGCTGGGAGTTAATCTCCCGGATGACGCGGTCATTGACAGAATCCTTCAGTCGCTTCCACCAAGCTTCAAGAGCTTTGTGATGAACTACAATATGCAGGGGATGGAAAAGACCATTCCTGAGGTATATTCGATGCTGAAATCAGCGGAGGTGGAGATCAGAAAAGAACATCAAGTGTTGATGGTGAATAAAACCACTAAGTTCAAGAAGGGCAAGGGTAAGAAGAACTTCAAGAAGGACGGCAAGGGAGTTGCCGCGCCCGGTAAACCAGTTACTGGGAAGAAGTCAAAGAATGGACCCAAGCCCGAGACTGAGTGCTTTTATTGCAAGGGAAGTGGTCACTGGAAGCGGAACTGCCCCAAATACTTAGCGGACAAGAAGAAGGCCGGCAACACCAAAGGTATATGTGATATACATGTAATTGATGTGTACCTTACCAGTACTCGTAGTAGCTCCTGGGTATTTGATACCGGTGCGGTTGCTCATATTTGTAACTCAAAACAGGAACTACGGAATAAACGGAGACTGGCAAAGGACGAGGTGACGATGCGCGTCGGGAATGGTTCCAAGGTCGATGTGATCGCCGTCGGCACGCTACCTCTGCATCTACCCACGGGATTAGTTTTAAACCTCAATAATTGTTATTTAGTGCCAGCTTTGAGCATGAACATTGTATCTGGATCTCGTTTAATTCGAGATGGCTACTCATTTAAATCCGAGAATAATGGTTGTTCTATTTATTTGAGAGATATGTTTTATGGTCATGCCCCGCTGGTCAATGGTTTATTTTTGATGAATCTCGAACGTGATGTTACACATGTTCATAGTGTGAATACCAAAAGATGTAAAGTTGATAACGATAGTCCCACATACTTGTGGCACTGCCGCCTTGGTCACATTGGTGTCAAGCGCATGAAGAAGCTCCATGCAGATGGACTTTTGGAGTCTCTTGATTACGAATCATTTGACACGTGCGAACCATGCCTCATGGGTAAGATGACCAAGACTCCGTTCTCCGGAACAATGGAGCGAGCAACCAACTTATTGGAAATCATACATACCGATGTGTGCGGTCCAATGAGTGTTGAGGCTCGCGGAGGATATCGTTATGTTCTCACTCTCACTGATGATTTAAGTAGATATGGGTATGTCTACCTAATGAAACACAAGTCTGAAACCTTTGAAAAGTTCAAGGAATTTCAGAGTGAGGTTGAGAATCAACGTGACAGGAGAATAAAATTCTTACGATCAGATCGTGGTGGAGAATATTTAAGTCACGAGTTTGGTGCACACTTAAGGAAATGTGGAATAGTTTCACAACTCACGCCGCCTGGAACACCTCAGAGAAATGGTGTGTCCGAACGTCGTAATCGCACTCTATTGGATATGGTGCGATCTATGATGTCTCTTACCGATTTACCGCTCTCATTTTGGGGCTATGCTTTAGAGACTGCCGCATTCACTTTAAATAGGGCTCCGTCGAAATCCGTTGAGACGACACCGTATGAATTATGGTTTGGGAAGAAACCTAAGCTGTCGTTTCTAAAAGTTTGGGGATGCGATGCTTATGTCAAGAAACTTCAACCTGAAAAGCTCGAACCCAAGTCGGAAAAATGCGTCTTCATAGGATACCCTAAGGAAACTATTGGGTATACCTTCTACCTCAGATCCGAAGGCAAGATCTTCGTTGCCAAGAACGGGTCCTTTCTGGAGAAGGAGTTTCTCTCGAAAGAATTGAGTGGGAGGAAAGTGGAACTTGATGAGGTGATAGTCACCCCTTCCGAACCGGAAAGTAGCGCAGCGCGGGAAAATGTTCCTGTGGTGCCTACACCGACTGGGGAGGAAGTTAATGATGATGATCATGAAGCTTCGGATCAAGTTACTGAACTTCGTAGGTCCACAAGGACACGTTCCGCACCAGAGTGGTACGGCAACCCTGTCCTGGAAATCATGTTGTTAGACAACGGTGAACCTTCGAACTATGAAGAAGCGATGGCGGGCCCGGATTCCGACAAATGGCTAGAAGCCATGAAATCCGAGATAGAATCCATGTATGAAAACAAAGTATGGACTTTGACTGACTTGCCCGATGAGTCGGCGAGCCATAGAAAACAAATGGATCTTTAAGAAGAAGACGGACGCAGATGGTAATGTGACCATCTACAAAGCTCGACTTGTCGCTAAGGGTTATCGACAAGTTCAAGGGGTTGACTACGATGAGACTTTCTCACCCGTAGCGAAGCTGAAGTCCGTCCGAATCATGTTAGCAATTGCCGCATACTATGATTATGAGATATGGCAGATGGACGTCAAAACGGCATTCCTTAACGGCTTCCTTAAGGAAGAGTTGTATATGATGCAGCCGGAAGGTTTTGTCGATCCTAAGAATGCTAACAAAGTATGCAAGCTCCAGCGCTCAATCTATGGGCTGGTGCAAGCATCTCGGAGTTGGAACATTCGCTTTGATGAGATGATCAAAGCGTTTGGGTTTACACAGACTTATGGAGAAGCCTGTGTTTACAAGAAAGTGAGTGGGAGCTCTGTAGCATTTCTCATATTATATGTGGATGACATACTATTGATGGGAAATGATATAGAATTCTTGGAAAGTATAAAGGCCTATTTGAATAAGTGTTTTTCAATGAAGGACCTTGGAGAAGCTGCTTATATATTAGGCATCAAGATCTATAGAGATAGATCAAGACGCCTCATTGGTCTTTCACAGAGTACATACCTTGACAAGATATTGAAGAAGTTCAGTATGGATCAGTCCAAGAAGGGGTTCTTGCCTGTATTGCAAGGTGTGCAATTGAGCACGGCTCAATGCCCGACCACGGCAGAAGATATAGAAAAGATGAGTGTCATCCCCTATGCCTCGGCCATAGGGTCTATTATGTATGCCATGCTGTGTACCAGACCTGATGTAAACCTTGCCGTAAGTTTGGTAGGAAGGTACCAAAGTAATCCCGGCATGGAACACTGGACAGCGGTCAAGAATATCCTGAAGTACCTGAAGAGGACTAAGGATATGTTTCTCGTTTATGGAGGTGACGAAGAGCTCGTCGTAAAGGGTTACGTCGACGCTAGCTTCGACACAGATCTGGATGACTCGAAGTCACAAACCGGATACGTGTATATTTTGAATGGAGGAGCAGTAAGCTGGTGCAGTTGCAAGCAAAGCGTCGTGGCGGGATCTACATGTGAAGCGGAGTACATGGCAGCCTCGGAGGCAGCACAGGAAGCAGTCTGGATGAAGGAGTTCATTACCGACCTAGGGGTGATTCCCAATGCGTCGGGCCCGATGACTCTCTTCTGTGACAACACTGGAGCTATTGCCCTTGCGAAGGAGCCCAGGTTTCACAGGAAGACCAGGCATATCAAGCGTCGCTTCAACTCCATTCGTGAAAGTGTTCAAAATGGAGACATAGATATTTGTAAAGTACATACGGACCTGAATGTAGCAGATCCGTTGACTAAACCTCTCCCTAGAGCAAAACATGATCAACACCAGGACGCAATGGGTGTTCGATTCATCACAATGTAACTAGATTATTGACTCTAGTGCAAGTGGGAGACTGTTGGAAATATGCCCTAGAGGCAATAATAAATGGTTATTATTATATTTCTTTGTTCATGGTAATTGTCTATTGTTCATGCTATAATTGTATTGTCCGGAAATCGTAATACATGTGTGAATACATAGACCACAACGTGTCCCTAGTAAGCCTCTAGTTGACTAGCTCGTTGATCAACAGATAGTCATGGTTTCCTGACTATGGACATTGGATGTCATTGATAACGGGATCACATCATTAGGAGAATGATGTGATGGACAAGACCCAATCCTAAGCATAGCATAAAAGATCGTGTAGTTTCGTTTGCTAGAGCTTTTCCAATGTCAAGTATCTTTTCCTTAGACCATGAGATCGTGCAACTCCCGGATACCGTAGGAGTGCTTTGGGTGTGCCAAACGTCACAACGTAACTGGGTGACTATAAAGGTGCACTACGGGTATCTCCGAAAGTGTCTGTTGGGTTGGCACGGATCGAGACTGGGATTTGTCACTCCGTGTGACGGAGAGGTATCTCTGGGCCCACTCGGTAATGCATCATCATAATGAGCTCAATGTGACTAAGGCGTTAGTCACGGGATCATGCATTGCGGTACGAGTAAAGAGACTTGCCGGTAACGAGATTGAACAAGGTATTGGGATACCGACGATCGAATCTCGGGCAAGTAACATACCGATTGACAAAGGGAATTGCATACGGGATTGATTGAATCCTCGACACCGTGGTTCATCCGATGAGATCATCGTGGAACATGTGGGAGCCAACATGGGTATCCAGATCCCGCTGTTGGTTATTGACCGGAGAGGCGTCTCGGTCATGTCTGCATGTCTCCCGAACCCGTAGGGTCTACACACTTAAGGTTCGGTGACGCTAGGGTTGTAGAGATATATGTATGCGGAAACCCGAAAGTTGTTCGGAGTCCCGGATGAGATCCTGGACGTCACGAGAGGTTCCGGAATGGTCCGGAGGTGAAGAATTATATATAGGAAGTCAAGTTTCGGCCACCGGGAAAGTTTCGAGGGTTACCGGTATTGTACCGGGACCACCGGAAGGGTCTCGGGGGTCCACCGGGTGGGGCCACCTGTCCCGGAGGGCCCCATGGGCTGAAAGTGGAAGGGAACCAGCCCCTAGTGGGCTGGGCGCCCCCCCATGGGCCTCCCCCCATGCGCCTAGGGTTGCAAACCCTAGGGTGGGGGGACTTCCCCCTTGCCTTGGGGGGCAAGGCAACCCCTTCCCCCCCTTTGGCCGCCGCCCCCCCTTTGAGATCCCATCTCTAGGGCCGGCGCCCCCCAGGGGGCCTATATAAAGGGGGAGGGTGGGCAGCAACCTACAGCCTTGGGCGCCTCCCTCCTCCCCTCCTACACCTCTCCGTCTCGCAGAAGCTCGGCGAAGCCCTGCCGAGACCCGCTACATCCACCACCACGCCGTCGTGCTGCTGGATCTCCATCAACCTCCCCTTCCCCCTTGCTGGATCACGAAGGAGGAGACGTCGCTGCACCGTACGTGTGTTGAACGCGGAGGTGCCGTCCGTTCGGCACTCGGTCATCGGTGATTTGGATCACGGCGAGTACGACTCCGTCATCCACGTTCATTGGAACGCTTCCGCTCGCGATCTACAAGGGTATGTAGATGCACTCCTTTCCCCTCGTTGCTAGTATACTCCATAGATGCATCTTGGTGAGCGTAGGAAAATTTTAAAATTATGCTACGATTCCCAACACTCCTCACCTCTCCTTGATGTAATGATGAACCCTTGTTCGGAACTCGCTTCCATAGTTCATCTCCCGAGAATCTTCGATGTCGTTTCGACAATTTGTGTTGCACCTTTCTTCTCAGGCATCCTGAGTCTGAGTTATCCTGACACCAATCAGATCTGAATCTCGGTCAGATATGATGGTTGGAACATATTTCCAAGAGTTATAACATTGGCCTATTTATGACCCGGTAAGGTGATGATACCCAGCACACCTGGCGGGATGACCTATTGTTATAAGTTTTCCCTTTTAGCAAGGTTAGCTATTCTTCCATGAGGAAATTGTAAGACTTATTCTATAAGTTGTTCCTGATGGATCCTTTTTGTTTCCAAAGTCTGATCTTCACCTGTTGACCATGTCAATGCTATCTCGAAGCATGTCTATGGTACTCCGATTTTCAACAGGAACATTTGAAGCCCAATGCTAAATGTTTCCTGCTCAATTATCCAAACACCGTTTTATGGGTAATGTCATGAAATTTCTCTCCCCTACCTAAAGAGTTTTCTACATTATATCCTGTCAGGAATATCATGCTCAGCTTGCCCTTGGGAAGGATATACCCTTGAAATATGTGTTTAAACACATTTTCCTTTCCATTGTTCTGTTTAATCTGATAATCATATTTTCCTTTCCATTGTTTGGTTTAACCTTTCTGGTGATCTATATGATCTAAGCAGTAGTATTCTCCTGCTTATGTAAACACCTCGGTGTACAATTCTGTCAGTAAGACCCTGTTACTATTGTCGATGACATTCCGGTAACCACCGATGGACGAGAACTTTGCCTATTGGTCCGCCTCGTTCAACGAGTAGGAAAAATGGTTCTCTTCGTCCCTCGCCATTGGTATCGATGTTGTTGCCGACATAATCGACAGGCTACCCTCTGACATGTCTTGCTATCATGACCGTGTAAGATGCCAACGACCTTCCTACTTTTAACCACATGGTGGGCCCATAACCCACAGTTCCACAGGATCGAAACCTGACTCTCCTATACTCCCTGTTTCCAAACTTATTCCTCACGCTTGGCTCGTATGTAATTCACGAGCCACCTTCAGGTCCGATATCGGACACAATACTTATTCTCGTTGCCTTGACCCTTTCACGCCCTATAACAGGCATCGGACGATTGCCTGCCCGCTCGAAACTTCCCAGGTTACCTCCTTACTTTGCCCTCGATATTTTCTTAAGTTTCGATTCGAGGGTTACTTTCCGCCACCTTCCTCGATGTTGTCGACCCGATAGTCAACCTTGTCGAGGCCCGTTCTCCCAGAATGCCCACCCTTTATTCTTTCGTAAGTACGATGGAGTTCCTGAAGAAAGGACGCCGACTTCATCATGATGACCGAAGCAGAGAAATGAAGACATCAATGTATTGGACCAGCCTCTTCGAGAAGAGCAAGCCAGGATGAGAAGACCCGCTAGATTCGTTACCAAACCTTCCCCCCTTACTCCCCTCTTAAATCTCGAGACGAGATTTCTTGTAGTAGAGGAGAATTGTGACGCCCGGATAATTATGCTACAGTAAACCTACGCTAATGATGCCACGTCACCTCTGTTAGCGTTATAATCTCGTGTTAGTTCAAAATCGATTCAAAATTCAAACTTAAAATTAATGTCGACAATAAAAGTTTTTCAAAATTTAAAACAAAAATGTTCCGGAGATGCCAAATAAGGCATAGTTAATTATGGTGAAGTAAACACATTTTTAGAGAATGCCTAAATATTTTAAATTGAAATAAAACAGAAAAGAAAATAAATAAAAGAAAGAAAATACAAAAGAGAAAACAAACAAAAAAAAGAAAAGACAAAAGGCCCCCCTGGCCAACTGGGCCAACGGCCCAGCCGGCCAGCCCACTGGCCCAACCGGCCCCTCACCCCTGCTTAACCCCCCACCGTGGCAAACCCTAGATCGATCCCCCATCTCTCCCTCATTCCCCACCTCGCGCCGCACGCACACACACGCACACATCGTGCCGGGGAGAGGAGCTCCCCGCACCCAATCCCCTTGCCAGCCGGCGTCGGCGCCGCCCTTCCCGGACTCCTCCTCGCCCTTCCTTTCCCTCGCGCGACACCCGGCTGAAGCCGCGGCCTCGCCTCGTCGTCGACCCGACGCCGTTCGCCATCGCTGCCACCTCGCCCCCGTCGTCGATCCACCTCGTCGGACCACCCCGAGCCCGCTGCCTGTCCCTACAGCATCGCTGTGAGCTCCGCCACCCCCCCTGTGCCTTCCCGAGCTCGGATACGAGCTCCTGCATGTCCTCCCCCACCACCCGTAGCTCCGGCCACCGCCCGCATCGCCACCCTGATGCCCCCTCCGCCTTGACCTGCTGCCGAGCCGCACCGGCTCCGCCCAGCACTTCCACGGCTCGGCCCCCCCTCGCTGCCAAGCGAGGCCGCCGTCGCCTCAAGCCCTGCTCTCCATGGGCGACCTCCCCCCTCTCCGTCCACTGCGCTGCTCCGGCCTCCCCGCGCGGCTGCCCCTGCTCCGGTGCCGTCCTCGCCCGGCCGTGCCACCGTGCCCACCCTGCACCACGGCTCGCCGCTCGCCCCGCCTCCGCCCGTCGTGCCCCTCCCTTTTGCCCCGTCGTGGCATCGCCGCTGCCAGGCCGGCGCCGCGCCGACGTTTTCCCCCTCGCCGTGACCCCGACTGGCCACGTCCAGTTCGGGTGCCCGCACCCGCAGCTCCCGCTTCCCCCTGTGCCCGTTAAGGCCCCCGTGGCCCTATGACATATGGGGCCCAGCCCACAGAACGAAAAAAATAAATAAATAAATGATTTAAAAAATAAATAATATAATAAAAATAAAAATAATAAATTAATTAATAAATATATAAATAAAACAAATAATGAAATTTAATTTAATTAATTAATTAACTAAATTAATTAAGTTAATTAATCCTGTTTAAATTAATCTAATTAGTTAGTTAATTTGATTAAACACTAGTTAATTAGCTAACAGCCCCTGACAGGTGGGACCCACCTGTCAGGTTGACCAGGTCAACGGTCAACGTTGACTGCTGACGTCAGCATGACATCATGCTGATGTCATAAATCCAAATTTTGAATTAAATTAAATAATTAATTAAATTCCAGAAATTAGTAAATCTTTAGAAAATCATATCTTTTAAACCGTAGCTCAGATGAAAATTCTTTCTACATGAAAGTTGCTCAGAACGACGAGCCGAATCCGAATAGGCAGTCCGTTCGTCCGCCAAACGTCCCTAGCATAGCAAACTTGCAACTTTCCCCCTCCGTTTCATCTGTCCGAAAAATGCAAACTTCGGGAAAACTTTCCCGGATGTTTCCCCCTTTGCCGATATCACCTACTACCGCGTTAGGGCACACCTAGCACCGCGTATTGTCATGTTACGCTTTGTGTTGCTTTGATTGCTCTGTTATTTATTGTGTTCCCCCTCCGTTACTTGTTTCCGGTAGACCCCGAGACTACCGGTGACCCCCAGTTCGACTACGGAGTTGACGACCCCTCCTACTTGCCAGAGCAACCAGGCAAGCCCCCCCCTTGATCACCAGATATCGCCTATTCTTCTCTATACTGCTTGCATTAGAGTAGTGTAGCATGTTACTGCTTTCCGTAAATCCTATACTGATGCATAGCCTGCCCTTGCTTCTACTGTTGTTACCTTTACCTGCAATCCTACATGCTTAGTATAGGATGCTAGTGTTCCATCAGTGGCCCTACACTCTTGTCCGTCTGCCATGTTATACTACTGGGCCGTGATCACTTCGGGAGGTCATCATGGGTATATACTATATACATTATATACATGACACATGTGGTGACTAAAGTCGGGTCGACTCAAGGAGTACCCGCAAGTGATTCTGATGAGGGGGCTGAAAGGACAGGTGGCTCCACCCCGGTAGAGGTGGGCCTGGGTTCCTGACGGCCCCCGATTGTTACTTTATGGCGGAGCGACAGGGCAGGTTGAGACCACCTAGGAGAGAGGTGGGCCTGGCCCTGGTCGGCATTCGCGGATACATAACACGCTTAACGAGTTCTTGGTATTTGATCTGAGTCTGGCCATTTGGTCTATACGCACTAACCATCTACGCGGGAGTAGTTATGGGTATCCCGGCGTCGTGGTATCAGCCGAAGCCTTCGTGACGTCAGCAACTGAGTGGCGCGCGCCGCATTGGACCGTAAGCTCGCGCTTGTATTAAGGGGGCTAGGTCTGCTTCCGGCCGCGTATGCAACGTGCAGGTGTGCATAGGGCGATGGGCCCAGACCCCTGCGCGCATAGGGTTAGACCGGCGTGCTGACCTCTCTGTTGTGCTTAGGTGGGGCTGCGACGTGTTGATCTTCTGAGGCCGGGCATGACCCAGAAAAGTGTGTCCGGCCAAATGGGATCGAGCGTGTTGGGTTATGTGGTGCACCCCTGCAGGGAAATTTATCTATTCGAATAGCCGTGTCCCTCGGTAAAAGGATGACCCGGAGTTGTACCTTGACCTTATGACAACTAGAACCGGATACTGAATAAAATACACCCTTCCAAGTGCCAGATACAACCCGGTGATCGCTCTCTAACAGGGCGACGAGGAGGGGATCGCCGGGTAGGATTATGCTATGCGATGCTACTTGGAGGACTTCAATCTACTCTCTTCTACATGCTGCAAGATGGAGATGGCCAGAAGCGTAGTCTTCGACAGGACTAGCTATCCCCCTCTTATTCTGGCATTCTGCAGTTCAGTCCACTGATATGGCCCCTTTACACATATACCCATGCATATGTAGTGTAGCTCCTTGCTTGCGAGTACTTTGGATGAGTACTCACGGTTGCTTTTCTCCCTCTTTTCCCCTTTCTATACCTGATTGTCGCAACCAGATGCTGGAGTCCAGGAGCTAGAGATCCCGAGGATGATTCTACATGGAGTTCGGCTTCGAGGAGTAGTTAGGAGGTCCCAGGCAGGAGGCCTTGCCTTTTCGATCGTTGCTACTTTTGTGCTAGCCTTCTTAAGGCAAACTTGTTTAACTTATGTCTGTACTCAGATATTGTTGCTTCCGCTGACTCGTCTATGATCGAGCAATTGTATTCGAGCCCTCGAGGCCCCTGGCTTGTATTATGATGCTTGTATGACTTATTTATGTTGTAGAGTTGTGTTGTGATATCTTCCCGTGAGACCCTGATCTTGATCGTACACATTTGCGTGCATGATTAGTGTACGGTCAAATCGGGGGCGTCACAAGTTGGTATCAGAGCCGACTGCCTGTAGGAATCCCCCTTTCCAAACTCCTTGGCCAAAGTCGAGTCTAGTCATTGAAAAACTTTTACTAACATGGCTGTGTGTCTTACGGGCCCACGTCTGCCATTGGGTGGTAGTAGGATCTTTTATTCCTCGACCTTTACTCTGGGACTCTGAACTCTCTCCTATTCGGGTTAAATGATTTTGCTAAAAGGACTAACTGTAGGTTCTCGTAAATACTTTCTCCCGGAGAGCCCCTTATTGCTGATGATCGTCTGCTGCACGTGAAGACCTGAAGATACTCTCCGCTGATAACCCGAGAACTTGTATTCATCACTTTTGCAATTCCCTTTCATCGGTAAACTCCTATGGATAACCACGTATACTCGCTATTCATACAATGTTTCCCGGTTGATCTTGTTACTACAAGATACCCCGTAATTCTCTCTGTTGTTACGAGAATCCTTTGAGCTTACTGCCTTGCTGTTCTTTGTCACCTGAATACCCCTACGGATAATTCTCGCACTTACCAAGTATCCGCTCATCCCCAGTTGATTCAAGTATTTCACAATAGTCTTCAAAATACTATTCGATCTTCCGAAAATCCTCAGGAGCCTATTGCTCTTGAAATTCTTGTTTGCTTGCATTATGGTTAATCCCATAAGTCTCGTAATCTTATTGGCATCTCTTGTCATTATCATTTTGAGTCCGTTGATTCAATTTGTTGCGAATGCTCGCAATCCTCAATCATATCCTAGAATTCATCCTTCCGGCTCAGACGTCATTTTAAACGTGAGCTGGATCTCGACCTATCAAATTGCCATCGATTGTACCCCTAAGCCTACTCAACTTATCCATCCTTGATCAAAGCGTTGCTTCTGACCCCCAGATTTGGAAATCATAATTCTTTTGCATTTGAACTTTGAGTTAGTCAGTTGTTTCTATAATCAGATCTCCTTGCATTCTTCTTCCTCTGGTTGAGTACCGATGCTCACATCAGATCCCTTGTGGACCATCAGTTCCTTTGTTGGATTTTATCCGACAGTGTCCTTCCTATTGAATAACCTTGTGAGCCTTTCCATGGGTATATAATGCCTTTGGTAAATTGTATCATCTGTTTTGTGAACCATGCTCTACTTTCGAGCTTGTAATATTTACTCCGAAGTTTGTGGTATATGTTCCTAAGATGCCCTGATGGGTTGAACCTATGCCTTCCTTAATCTGTGTGAACCCGGAAGTTTTCCAAGGTTCATACTCCTCTGGTAATTCACCAGGTAGGTCTTCGCACTCAAATTATTTTTAATAGAGCAGTGAATGAAAGGTTATGCATTGCAGAAGCGGGAGTCGACCTTGAACTTTGTGTTCATGCCCATGGACACGATGTAGATCTTATCATTAAAAGCTTCTCTTAAAATAATTATCCCCTTGTCATAAGTTCATCTGGTATCCGTGGACGTGGTTCCGACCATGTTCTCCTTTAAATACCATTTCTCATACAAGTTGAGCACTTGTCTTCTGCAGAGCAATACCCCAGTCCAACCTCTACTTTGGTTTGTCGTCGAGTATTACCCCCTGGTATCTCGAGATTATCACGGAACTGCATAAATTCTTATGAGTTCTCCATCAAGTATTACATTCTCATTGATTCCAATTTTTCACGGGCTCCGAGTTATTAAACACTCAAGGACATCGATAACTGAATCGAGTCCGCATCACGGTTAAACAACTCTTAGTAATCTCCTTTGTTTACGAGTTCGTACTCGATCACGTCATCCCTAGCCTGCTCGGCTATGTCATTATCGTGCCGATTTTAACTGTGCTACCTGGTCTTTATTTCCGGAGCACCACTTTCGACGATGAGATAAGCTTACGTCGATTTTCCTCGTCATATCATTTCGCCTTGAACAGCAAGCTTGATTTCGAGTTTGTGTCGTACCCCTGGTTCCAATAACTTTTCGCTTCATCATTCCTTTGACTTGATGTCATCGCCGATCGATTACCTCTTCATAAATTCTCGCTACAAATGTGTCGTGAACATCATCAACATTCTGAGCTCTTCGAAGATATCTATCGAATTCTGGATGAGAAATACCATCCTTGCCCTCGATGATTTGTTTTATCATCGACCATTTTATTGCCTTCCATTCAACACAAACTTGTTCGTGTTTTGTGTTGTACCTTGATTTCCTTGCTATCTAGCTTATGATATGTTCTACCTTGGAGTATTACCATCTTTTATGTCAAGTATGTCGTAAGAATTTCACCACCTCGTATGACATCTTGGTACAGTGATACTTCTCCCCATCACCATTCTTTCTTGGTCCCCGTGTTGTTTCTAAAAGGAATACCGACAAATGGTCTGTGATGTGTAAATTCTAAACTTCTAGCAACCCTATTGCTTTGAAGTTATTGGTCTATAGTTTCATTCTACGTCTATGGCTTAATGAATCATCATTCGAACATTGATTGTGCTACCTAGCCCATATTTCGGGTGCACATTTCAACCAATGTTTAACTGTGTATGTTTTCCTCGAGCATACATCATTAAGTCATTCGATCTAGCTAATGTTATCTCCTTGTTCACATAGTGGTGGAAATCCATCTTTTGGAAATCTCAATGGATTGTCGCTGAGTCAATCAGTCACCTCCTCACCTCTCCTTGATGTAATGATGAACCCTTGTTCGGAACTCGCTTCCATAGTTCATCTCCCGAGAATCTTCGATGTCGTTTCGACAATTTGTGTTGCACCTTTCTTCTCAGGCATCCTGAGTCTGAGTTATCCTGACACCAATCAGATCTGAATCTCGGTCAGATATGATGGTTGGAACATATTTCCAAGAGTTATAACATTGGCCTATTTATGACCCGGTAAGGTGATGATACCCAGCACACCTGGCGGGAGGACCTATTGTTATAAGTTTTCCCTTTTAGCAAGGTTAGCTATTCTTCCATGAGGAAATTGTAAGACTTATTCTATAAGTTGTTCCTGATGGATCCTTTTTGTTTCCAAAGTCTGATCTTCACCTGTTGACCATGTCAATGCTATCTCGAAGCATGTCTATGGTACTCCGATGTTCAATAGGAACATTTGAAGCCCAATGCTAAATGTTTCCTGCTCAATTATCCAAACACCGTTGTATGGGTAATGTCATGAAATTTCTCTCCCCTACCTAAAGAGTTTTCTACATTATATCCTGTCATGAATATCATGCTCAGCTTGCCCTTGGGAAGGATATACCCTTGAAATATGTGTTTAAACACATTTTCCTTTCCATTGTTCTGTTTAATCTGATAATCATATTTTCCTTTCCATTGTTTGGTTTAACCTTTCTGGTGATCTATATGATCTAAGCAGTAGTATTCTCCTGCTTATGTAAACACCTCGGTGTACAATTCTGTCAGTAAGACCCTGTTACTATTGTCGATGACATTCCGGTAACCACCGATGGACGAGAACTTTGCCTATTGGTCCGCCTCGTTCAACGAGTAGGAAAAATGGTTCTCTTCGTCCCTCGCCCTTGGTATCCATGTTGTTGCCGACATAATCGACAGGCTACCCTCTGACATGTCTTGCTATCATGACCGTGTAAGATGCCAACGACCTTCCTACTTTTAACCACATGGTGGGCCCATAACCCACAGTTCCACAGGATCGAAACCTGACTCTCCTATACTCCCTGTTTCCAAACTTATTCCTCACGCTTGGCTCGTATGTAATTCACGAGCCACCTTCAGGTCCGATATCGGACACAATACTTATTCTCGTTGCCTTGACCCTTTCACGCCCTATAACAGGCATCGGACGATTGCCTGCCCGCTCGAAACTTCCCAGGTTACCTCCTTACTTTGCTCTCGATATTTTCTTAAGTTTCGATTCGAGGGTTACTTTCCGCCACCTTCCTCGATGTTGTCGACCCGATAGTCAACCTTGTCGAGGCCCGTTCTCCCAGAATGCCCAGCCTTTATTCTTTCGTAAGTACGATGGAGTTCCTGAAGAAAGGACGCCGACTTCATCATGATGACCGAAGCAGAGAAATGAAGACATCAATGTATTGGACCAGCCTCTTCGAGAAGAGCAAGCCAGGATGAGAAGACCCGCTAGATTCGTTACCAAACCTTCCCCCCTTACTCCCCTCTTAAATCTCGAGACGAGATTTCTTGTAGTAGAGGAGAATTGTGACGCCCGGATAATTATGCTACAGTAAACCTACGCTAATGATGCCACGTCACCTCTGTTAGCGTTATAATCTCGTGTTAGTTCAAAATCGATTCGAAATTCAAACTTAAAATTAATGTCGACAATAAAAGTTTTTCAAAATTTAAAACAAAAATGTTCGGGAGATGCCAAATAAGGCATAGTTAATTATGGTGAAGTAAACACATTTTTAGAGAATGCCTAAATATTTTAAATTGAAATAAAACAGAAAAGAAAATAAATAAAAGAAAGAAAATACAAAAGAGAAAACAAACAAAAAAAAGAAAAGACAAAAGGCCCCCCCGGCCAACTGGGCCAACGGCCCAGCCGGCCAGCCCACTGGCCCAACCGGCCCCTCACCCCTGCTTAACCCCCCACCGTGGCAAACCCTAGATCGATCCCCCATCTCTCCCTCATTCCCCACCTCGCGCCGCACGCACACACACACACACACATCGTGCCGGTGAGAGGAGCTCCCCGCACCCAATCCCCTTGCCAGCCGGCGTCGGCGCCGCCCTTCCCGGACTCCTCCTCGCCCCTCCTTTCCCTCGCGCGACGCCCGGCTGAAGCCGCGGCCTCGCCTCGTCGTCGACCCGACGCCGTTCGCCATCGCTGCCACCTCGCCCCTGTCATCGATCCACCTCGTCGGACCACCCCGAGCCCGCTGCCTGTCCCTACAGCATCGCTGTGAGCTCCGCCACCCCCCCCCCCTGTGCCTTCCCGAGCTCGGATACGAGCTCCTGCATGTCCTCCCCCACCACCCGTAGCTCCGGCCACCGCCCGCATCGCCACCCTGATGCCCCCTCCGCCTTGACCTGCTGCCGAGCCGCACCGGCTCCGCCCAGCACTTCCACGGCTCGGCCCCCTCTCGCTGCCAAGCGAGGCCGCCGTCGCCTCAAACCCTGCTCTCCATGGGCGACCTCCCCCCTCTCCGTCCACTGCGCTGCTCCGGCCTCCCCGCGCGGCTGCCCCTGCTCCGGTGCCATCCTCGCCCGGCCGTGCCACCGTGCCCACCCTGCACCACGGCTCGCCGCTCGCCCCGCCTCCGCCCGTCGTGCCCCTCCCTTTTGCCCCGCCGTGGCGTCGCCGCTGCCAGGCCCGCGCCGCGCCGACGTTTTCCCCCTCGCCGTGACCCCGACTGGCCACGTCCAGTTCGGGTGCCCGCACCCGCAGCTCCCGCTTCCCCCTGTGCCCGTTAAGGCCCCCGTGGCCCTATGACATATGGGGCCCAGCCCACAGAACGAAAAAAATAAATAAATAAATGATTTAAAAAATAAATAATATAATAAAAATAAAAATAATAAATTAATTAATAAATATATAAATAAAACAAATAATGAAATTTAATTTAATTAATTAATTAACTAAATTAATTAAGTTAATTAATCCTATTTAAATTAATCTAATTAGTTAGTTAATTTGATTAAACAGTAGTTAATTAGCTAACAGCCCCTGACAGGTGGGACCCACCTATCAGGTTGACCAGGTCAACGGTCAACGTTGACTGCTGACGTCAGCATGACATCATGCTGATGTCATAAATCCAAATTTCGAATTAAATTAAATAATTAATTAAATTCCAGAAATTAGTAAATCTTTAGAAAATCATATCTTTTAAACCGTAGCTCAGATGAAAATACTTTCTACATGAAAGTTGCTCAGAACGACGAGCCGAATCCGAATACGTAGTCCGTTCGTCCGCCAGAAGTCCCTAGCATAGCAAACTTGCAACTTTCCCCCTCCGTTTCATCTGTCCGAAAAATGCAAACTTCGGGAAAACTTTCCCGGATGTTTCCCCCCTTTGCCGATATCACCTACTACCGCGTTAGGGCACACCTAGCACCGCGTATTGTCATGTTACGCTTTGTGTTGCTTTGATTGCTCTGTTATTTATTGTGTTCCCCCTCCGTTACTTCTTTCCGGTAGACCCCGAGACTACCGGTGACCCCCAGTTCGACTACGGAGTTGACGACCCCTCCTACTTGCCAGAGCAACCAGGCAAGCCCCCCCTTGATCACCAGATATCGCCTATTCTTCTCTATACAGCTTGCATTAGAGTAGTGTAGCATGTTACTGCTTTATAAATCCTATACTGATGCATAGCCTGCCCTTGCTTCTACTGTTGTTACCTTTACCTGCAATCCTACATGCTTAGTATAGGATGCTAGTGTTCCATTAGTGGCCCTACACTCTTGTCCGTCTGCCATGTTATACTACTGGGCCGTGATCACTTCGGGAGGTCATCATGGGTATATACTATATACATTATATACATGACACATGTGGTGACTAAAGTCGGGTCGACTCGAGGAGTACCTGCAAGTGATTCTGATGAGGGGGCTGAAAGGACAGGTGGCTCCACCCCGGTAGAGGTGGGCCTGGGTTCCTGACGGCCCCCGATTGTTACTTTATGGCGGAGCGATAGGGCAGGTTGAGACCACCTAGGAGAGAGGTGGGCCTGGCCCTGGTCGGCGTTCGCGGATACATAACACGCTTAACGAGTTCTTGGTATTTGATCTGAGTCTGGCCATTTGGTCTATACGCACTAACCATCTACGCGGGAGTAGTTATGGGTATCCCGGCGTCGTGGTATCAGCCGAAGCCTTCGTGACGTCAGCAACTGAGTGGCGCGCGCCGCATTGGACCGTAAGCTCGCGCTTGTATTAAGGGGCTAGGTCTGCTTCCGGCCGCGTACGCAACGTGCAGGTGTGCAAGGGCGATGGGCCCAGACCCCTGCGCGCATAGGGTTAGACCGGCGTGCTGACCTCTCTGTTGTGCTTAGGTGGGGCTGCGACGTGTTGATCTTCCGAGGCCGGGCATGACCCAGAAAAGTGTGTCCGGCCAAATGGGATCGAGCGTGTTGGGTTATGTGGTGCACCCCTGCAGGGAGGTTTATCTATTCGAATAGTCGTGTCCCTCGGTAAAAGGACGACCCGGAGTTGTACCTTGACCTTATGACAACTAGAACCGGATACTGAATAAAATACACCCTTCCAAGTGCCAGATACAACCCGGTGATCGCTCTCTAACAGGGCGGCGAGGAGGGGATCGCCGGGTAGGATTATGATATGCGATGCTACTTGGAGGACTTCAATCTACTCTCTTCTACATGCTGCAAGATGGAGATGGCCAGAAGCGTAGTCTTCGACAGGACTAGCTATCCCCCTCTTATTCTGGCATTCTGCAGTTCAGTCCACTGATATGCCCCTTTACACATTTACCCATGCATATGTAGTGTAGCTCCTTGCTTGCGAGTACTTTGGATGAGTACTCACGGTTGCTTTTCTCCCTCTTTTCCCCTTTCTATACCTGATTGTCGCAACCAGATGCTGGAGTCCAGGAGCTAGAGATCCCGAGGATGTTTCTACGTGGAGTTCGGCTTCGAGGAGTAGTTAGGAGGTCCCAGGCAGGAGGCCTTGCCTTTTCGATCGTTGCTACTTTTGTGCTAGCCTTCTTAAGGCAACCTTGTTTAACTTATGTCTGTACTCAGATATTGTTGCTTCCATTGAATCGTCTATGATCGAGCCCATGTATTCGAGCCCTCGAAGCCCCTGGCTTGTAATTATGATGCTTGTATGACTTATTTATGTTGTAGAGTTGTGTTGTGATATCTTCCCGTGAGACCCTGATCTTGATCGTACACATTTGCGTGCATGATTAGTGTACGGTCAAATCGGGGGCGTCACAGAAGTAACGGTAACGGTAGCAAAAGTAACAGTAGCAGTTTTGTAGTAATTGTAACATTGGCAACGGTAAAGTAACTAAGCAAAAAGAAATATGTGAAAAGCTCGTAGGCATTGGATCAGTGATGGATAATTATGTCGGAGGCGATTATTCATGCAACAGTTATAACATAGGGTGACACAGAACTAGCTCCAATTCATCAATGTAATGTAGGCATGTATTCCGAATATAGTCATACGTGCTTATGGAGAAGAACTTGCATGACATCTTTTGTCCTACCCTCCCGTGGCAGCGGGGTCCTATTGGAAACTAAGGGATATTAAGGCCTCCTTTTAACAGAGTACCGGACCAAAGCATTAACACTTAGTGAATACATGAACTCCTCAAACTACGGTCATCACCAGTAAGTATCCCGATTATTGTCACTTCGGGGTTAACGGATCATAACACATAATAGGTGACTATAGACTTGCAAGATAGGATCAAGAACTCACATATATTCATGAAAACATAATAGGTTCAGATCTGAAATCATGGCACTCGGGCCCTAGTGACAAGCATTAAGCATAGCAAAGTCATAGAAACATCAATCTCAGAACATAGTGGATACTAGGGATCAAACCCTAACAAAACTAACTTGACTACATGATTAATCTCATCCAACCCATCACCGTCCAGCAAGCCTATGATGGAATTACTCACGCACGGCGGTGAGCGTCATGAAATTGGTGATGGAGGATGGTTGATGATGACGAAGACGGATTCCCCTCTCCGGAGCCCCGAACGGACTCCAGATCAGCCCTCCCGAGAGAGTTTAGGGCTTGCCGGCGGCTCCGTATCGTAAAACGCGATGAATCCTTCTCTCTGATTTTTTCTCCCCGAACGTGAATATATGGAGTTGGAGTTGAGGTCGGTGGAGCTCCAGGGGGCCCACGAGGCAGGGGGCGTGCCCAGGGGGGTAGGCGCGCCTCCCACCCTCATGGACAGGGTGTGGGCCCCCTGGCCTTGATTCTTTCGCCAGTATTTTTTATTATTTCCAAAAATATTCTACGTGAAGTTTTAGGTCATTCCGAGAACTTTTATTTCTGCACAAAAATAACACCATGGCAATTCTGCTGAAAACTGCGTCAGTCCGGATTAGTTCGATTCAAATCATGCAAGTTAGAGTCCAAAACAAGGGCAAAAGTGTTTGGAAAAGTAGATACGATGGAGACGTATCATGGTTGAGTATGTGGAGCTCTTACTTAAATTTTTTGAATAAGTTGAATTGCAATTTCTTGGTGACTGAGAACATAGGTTGTTGAGTTTCAAGAGAGTTCATTGTCTGAATCTTAACATGTGGATTGGTTGCCACTATAACATGAGAAGTTTTATGAGAAAGAAATGTTGTTATGATGCTAGGAAAAGTGATTGAAATTACCTTTGATCAAACTTGTGCACTTTGCTAGCATTCACACTTCATAAATTATTTCTTTTATCATTTACCTACTCGAGGACGAGTAGGAATTAAGCTTGGGGATGCTGATACGTCTCCAACGTATATATAATTTATGAAGTATACATGCTAATATATTATCATTCTTGGATGTTTTACAATCATTTTATAGCAACTTTATATCATTTTTGGGACTAACCTATTGACCCAGTGCCCCGTGCCAGTTGCTGTTTTTTTCTTTTTTTTACATCGCAGGAAATCAATATCAAACGGAGTCCAAACACCGCGAAACTTTTTGGAGATTTTTTTTGGACCAGAAGGAACCCAATGGGCGAGGGCTGCACCTGGGGGTGCCCCGAGGGGGGACAACCCACCAGGGCGAGCCAGGGCCCCCTGGCGTGCCCAGGTGGGTTGTTCCCACCTCGGTGGCCTCCTGCACCCCTTCTTTGCACTATAAATTCCCAAATATTCCGAAACCCTTCGGGGTAGACCTAGATCAGAAGTTCCGCCGTTGCAAGGCTCTGTAGGCACCGAAAACCAATCTAGACCCGTTCTGGCACCCTGCCGGAGGGGGGGAATCATCTCCGGTGGCCATCATCATCATCCCGGCGACCACCACGATGAGGAGGGAGTAGTCCACCCTCGGGGCTAAGGGTTTGTACTAGTAGCTATGTGTTTGATCTCTCTCTCGTGATCTATATCATGGGCTTTATTAATATAGTCGGATCATATGATGTTTCTCCCCTCTATACTCTTGTTATGATGAATTGAATCTTTACCCTTCAAAGTTTTATCTTGTCGGGTTGAATATTCAGAGATGAGAACACATGATATATGTCTTGCAATATGAATACTTGAGGTGACAATGAGGTATCCTATTGATTCACTTGATATGTGTTATGGCATTCAACTCGCGGATTCCTGCGGTGGTATTGGGGTAATCTATGCATAGGGGTTGATGCACATTTTTCTCCGACGGAAACTTTGGGGTCTCTTTATAGTTCTTTGTGTGGATTGAGTATTATGAATATGAACTTGCTTTAGTGTTATTCTAGTACGAACTCTAGGATAGATTGAATGGAAAAAATAACTTTGTGTTATTTTAGTACGAACTCTTGAATAGATCGAACAGAAAGAATAGCTTTGAGGTAGTTTCGTGCCCTACAAACACTTCCTATCTTTTGTTCTCCGCTAATAGGAACTCGGGAGTGATTCGTTACTGCAGTTTGAGGGATAATCATATGATCCAACTATGTTAGCATTGTTGAGAGGTTGCACTAGCGAAAGTATGGACCCTAGGCCTCATTTTTAAGCATTGCAATACCATTTGTGCTCACTTTTGTTACTTGCTACCTTGCTGTTTTTTATTGTTTGCACTACAAAAACCAATATCTACTATCCATACTACACTTTTATTGCCATCTCTTCGCCGAACTAGTGCACCTATACAATTTACCATTGTATTTGGTGTGTTGGGGACACAAGAGACTTTTTGTTATTTGGTTGCAGGGTCGCTTGAGAGAGACCATCTTCATCCTACACCTCCCACGGATTGATAAACCTTAGGTCATCCACTTGAGGGAAAATTGCTACTGTCCTACAAAACTCCACGCTTGGAGGCCCAACACGTGTCTACAAGAATATAGTTGCATAGTAGACATCACGCGCTGAGGGCTGATAGTCAATAGTGGAATGAAGCTTGATCGGGCGCATCACCCATGGAGCATAGAACTTCAGGCCCAACAGATCAATCCCAGAAGCTGCTAGTTGTCTGATGAAGAAATCCTGGGTATTGAATCTGATGCCATTGATGATATAAAATACCAAAGTCTTCATGGCTCCTTCAAGTTTAGCTTCAGAAGAATGTCCCTTGATCGGCCATAGAGTACGCCTCAGAATATGGTATACTGTGCGTGGCAAGTACTCGAGGTCCTTCAAAAAGAACTCCTTTGGGTATTCAGCATCTTGAGGCAATGGCTTCATCATACTGAGCATCTGACTCATGTTTGGTTCGGGCCTCTGAAAGATACTTTGCAGTTCATCTCTATGAAGTGACAACTAGGTTCATATAACTCACCTGGAGTTGGCAGGGAAGTAAGCTCGATAATGTCTTGAGCTTTGGCTTCGTGATGTACATCACCTGACATCCACTCAAGGATCCATGTCTTCGGATCCCTGTTGTAGCCGCGAATATGGAGTGTGGCTTAGAACTGCAGCAGAAGCCCTTCATTCCAGTGTTCTTTGTTAGTCACAAAAGGCAGAAGACCAACATCCCTAAAGTAGTCAAGAGCTTCTTCAAGACACGGCAACCCTTCTATAGCTTCACAATCCAGACGCATGTGTGGAAAGATCCGCTCTTGAATGTACAGGATGCATGAGTAATAGCTTCTCTGTTGATGGCTCTAAAATCTATCTGAAGAGATCTTAGCCTTCCTATAAGGGTTCTTGGCGCTGTCAAAGAAAGTATTGTGCTCTCTGTAGCTGTGCTCGCTGAAGGAACCCTGTGTAGTTGTAGCACTTGGAAGCCTTGGCAGCCTAGGCTTGGGCTTCTGAACTTGAGGCCTCTGCTCCACATGGAAATCATATTATGGTCCGGGAGCAGTGGGTGGAACCATAATTGGCCATTTGACAGTCACCAACTCACTACGATTAAACGCGCGTTCCATAGTATGAGGCCTTGATGGAGGAATGACGTCATCAGAGATGATTGGCTGCACAATGATGTCAGTAGCAGCATTGGCTTCGGGCTCCAAATTGTCTTCAGCCATGACTGTGTCATTGGCTTCAGTGGCGTTGTTGGTGGCAGCCTCAGTGTTTTCAACCTCCATCTGTTCAAGAACCGGAGGGTCGGGCACAATCACATTCTCCTCGAGAACGACTTGATCAGTAGATGGGGGTGTGGTAACTCATTCTTCTTCTCTTTCTTCTTCTTTGTCTTCATCAGCTGATGCAGCTGGAATATCTTCAGCAACTTTGGCTTCGGAATCAGAGGGATTCGCAGTAGGGGTGGCTTCAGGAAACACTTGACGTGCGACTGAGCTTTGGTGCACTTCCCCTTCTGGAATGCTCGACATGGTGACCTATGACCTGGGGCCTGGGGCCTTTGCGAAGCCTGCGAAATGCTGGCGACGCCTTTGGTGAGGGAGTGGTCTGTACCATGTAGTTGTCATCGTCAAGCACCGAAGAGGTGACTTGAAGTGGTGTTCTCAGAGTCTCATCATGTACGGGGGTGTCTTGCTGTTGGCGCTCTGCCCATGAGTCATCTTGAGCGATTGGCGTCAATGGATGACCAATGCTTATGAGTTCACTGCTCGTGAGAGCAGGCGATGATACCGACTGGGACTGGAGCTGAGGAAGGACTACATCATCATCCACATTGTCTTCGTGACCAATGTCTTCAGCTGCGTTGGGGTCAATAGCTGGAACTTCTTCACTTTCTGGAGCCTTTGTGGAAGCAGGCTCATGGATCACAAGACGATGCTCTTGGTTGGTTGAGGCAGGAAGAGCAACAGAAATGGGTTCAACATTGAGGGGTTCTGGGGCTTCAGCACGCTCTTTCTTTGAAGACTTGGTCTTCAATTTCTTCTTTGATGGAGCACCATCAGAAGTGTCTTTGTGCTTGCACTTCCTGGCTTCGGCTTCTGCTGCCCTTGTTTTCTTCAGCTCTGAAGCTGCTGAGGTGACCTTAGGCTTCGAGCCAGTCATACTAGCAGGGAAGACAATGCGAGGTTCTTCCTGCCTTGGTGCTTCAGTTTGGGCCGCATCAGTCTTCTTCTTTTGCTTGGCAGCCATCATGGGTTCGATGCCAGGACACCCAAGAGCCTTTCGCTTTTCAGCTTCATTGTGGGCTTGAACACATTTCTGCACAAAGTATTTCATGCGCTCCCGTGAGCCTTTGGCTTCTTCACGCTTCTTGTGGAATTGTTCCTTAAGATCATGCAGCATTTTCTTGAAGATCTGCACATCAGCCACACTAAGCTTGGCCATGTTTTTCTTGAAATGCACCTTCTCATAATCAATCTTGTTCTTGAGCTCGACGATTTTCTGTGCCAAGGCCAACTCATTAGCAATGGCTCCGTGAAACGTGACGCTTATGTCCACAGGCAGCTGAAGATCATCAATACTTATGCTCTGGTCATCAAACCACTCATCAATGAAGTTGTTCAAAATATCAACGTCAAAGAGGGGCAGATCATTGAATATCTCTGCCTCTTGCTTGCTCTTGATGAGCATCTCAAGAGCCTCATCACCAAGATCTTCATCGCTGGACAGATCAATGGTGTCTTCCTCGTTGCGCGGAACGGCAGCAGGAGTCAATTCACGCCCAGAACTCTTCATGGGCTTCTTCGTCTTCTTGGTCCTCTTGGAGACACGTAACAAATCTTCAGACTGCACACTGGGTTCAGGAGGTGCAGTCTTCAATGCCTTCACGGTCGAAGCTTTTGGTGTGGCAGATGGCTTCGAAGCTTTTGACTTCTTTTTCTTCTGCTTTGGTGGTGCTGGCGCATCTTTAGAGTCTGCGTCTTCAGCAAAGTGGTCCACCGTGGCCCTCTGAGCAGCAATGTGAGAGAGAAGCCCATCGAAGCTGGTGAAGGGGCCGATGACATTGGGATTAGCTTCACGTGTGCCATCCGGCCTTGGAGAAGATGGACCAGGGTTGAAGTTGAGTCCAAGATCCCTCTTGTTCTTCGCAGTAGACTCTTTTGCAAACTGATAGTTGTGCTTGAATAGATTGTCTTCACGACACCATAACATGGATGATGGGTGGGCATTCTCAGGCTTCGGTCCTCGGACCATGCATGGGTAGAAGCCTTGGGCAATAGCTTCAGGCTTCGATTTTGGTTGCAGATTCTTGTATAGTATATCGCCCCATGGGCGCTTGATGGCGTTCTTCTCAGCATATTTGACAGTGACGATGTTGTACTTGAACCACTGTTCTGCCCAATATCTTCGAATCCATTGGATTAGGGTCTTGCACCGATTGTAGTTTTCCTCGGGATCGGTCTTGTACAATTCATGCAGATCCGGAGGCAGATCTAGAGTTGTGTTGCCTCTACACTGCCTGCCACCTTTCCTTGTTGATTTCTCTATGGCCATGATATTCAGACTGATTGGCTTCAGAATAGTGAATGGCTTTCGTCTACTTGTTAGACAAGAACTGGCTTTAGGGGAGTGTATATGATGCTGTAAGAACTCTGCAAATGAATGTAGACTATGAGAACCAAGGAATTCTCCCACGGACATGTACCTGTGACAGCATTAGAGGTGCGAGGGAAGGGGAAGAGGTCATATGCATTCTCAGAACATTTTGAAGATAAATCAGTTTGAAGACATTGACCTCATAGAGCGAAGACATTCACTTATTTGAAGAGAGTTGGTTCCAGATTTGTACGAATCCATGAATAAGTACAAGTGAGGAATCTAACTAGTTATGAAGCATAAGTGAATATCCTTAGCATGATATGAGATGCAGATAAAGACAGATCCAGATTTGGAAGTATAGAAACCACTTTTGGTTGAAGTGGATGGATTTGACGGATCAAAAAGACAGTAAAAAGTGAGATTTAATTACCGCTGATGAACTGCTAGACGAGGCAGAGTTAGAAGCCGAGCAGTTCAATCTCCCACGCCCTAACTTGGCGATGGAAGACACCTATGGCGGCGGCGGAGAAGACGAGGTCTGCGGCCGGCGTGAGGACGGCGTCGAAGAAGTCGCGGAAGCTAAGCGCTTCGTCTCCGGCGCCGACGCGAGCTAGCAGAGGCGCTAGGGTTTGAGCAAGGTGGCGAGGTGGAAGAAGAGATAATGACCGCGCGGTGTGTGTATTTATAAGGAAAGGGACTGCACAGCGTAATTACGCAGGTGCCCCTGGCGGTTCACATTTGAAGGACACGTGGCCTGCATGCAACTTATTGGAAGTTGTTCCATGTTCCCACGCACGCCTGGATTGTCGGGTGGTCATTCCGGCTTCTCCGGTATTCAGGCAAAAAGGGATATAGCATTAAAACAGATTTAAATGTGTGTCTCTGTGTCTTCTGCTGACAAGGATTCAATGAACACATTTGACAGGTTTCAACATAATGCATATGACTTAGATAGATAGAATTTGAGGAAGAAGCACAGAATGGGTTAGGGTCCGGTCATATTCACTTAGATCAGAAAAATTCAAGTATGAAGACATAGCTATAAGTGAATGTTGTAGAGGACAAAACACGCATATATATATAGAATACCAACTCAACATTGCGAAGATAAATCTTGAAGTCAAATCAATGTTGAAGAAAAACCAAACGCGAAGACTATGCAATCATGACATCAAATGAAAAGCTTCAAGAAGGTTTTGGTGGTGGCGTTACCCACCGGATAGGAAGTATTAGACCCAAACACGGCGCACAATTATCGTGGCGCTCCGAAGTCAAATTCCGCGTTAATGTATTCACACTTAGAGTGTATGTTTTCATTGATTGAAGATATACGTTACTTCGTGTGTTGCACATCTAAGTCATCAACATGCATAAGCGTTAGGATGTGTGTCCATTTACAGGACATTTGAGGATTCTAAGATATTTAGCTCACACCGCAACTTGCAAAACCTTTTCTCATCCAAGGGCTTTGTGAAGATATCTGCCAATTGCTCTTCAGTGTTGACGTGAATGATATCAATATCTTCCTTCATGATATGATCTTTGAGAAAGTGATGACGGATCTGAATGTGCTTTGTCTTCGAGTGTTGAACTGGGTTGTTGGCAATCTTGATGGCGCTTTCATTGTCGCAGTAGAGTGGCACATGCTTTAGGTGGATGCCATAGTCCTTGAGAGTTTGCTTCATCCATAGAAGCTGAGCGCAGCAAGATCAAGCAGCAATGTATTGAGATTCAGCAGTGGAGAGGGATACACAGTTCTGCTTCTTTGAAGACCAACAGACAAGAGATCGTCCAAGAAAGTGACATGTTCCTGATGTGGACTTGCGATCAACCTTGTCACCAGCATAATCAGCATCTGAGAATCCAACTAGATCAAACTCTGAGCCCTTTGGATACCATAATCCTAGTGTTGGGGTGTAAGCCAAATATCGAAGAATTCGCTTCACAGCTAAGTGATGCGATTCCTTTGGTGCCGCTTGGAATCGGGCACACATGCAAACGCTAAGCATTATATCTGGCCTAGATGCACATAAATAGAGTAAAGAACCAATCATGGAGCAGTATACCTTTTGATCGAACTCTTTACCATTGTCGTCGGGACCCAATTGACCTTTGGTTGGCATTGGCGTCGTATACCCTTTGCAGTCTTGCATTCCGAACTTCTTCAGGCAATCTTTGAGGTATTTCTCTTGTGATATGAAGATTCCATTGCTCTGCTGACGGATTTGAAGACCGAGGAAGAATTTCAGCTCACCCATCAAGGACATCTGATATTGCTCTTGCATCATGTGTCCAAACTCATCAGTGTATCTCTTGTCAGTGCTGCTGAAGATAATGTCATGTCATCCACATAGATTTGGCATACAAACAATTCACCATCATATGTCTTCGTGAAGAGGGTGGGATCTAGAGAACCAGGTTTGAAGCCTTTGCTCTTCAGGAAGTCTTTGAGTGTGTCATACCAAGCTCGAGGTGCTTGTTTGAGGCCATACAGTGCCTTGTTGAGCTTGTATACCATGACAGGACGCTTTGGGTCTTCAAAACCAGGTGGTTGTGCAACATACACTTCTTCAATTTTGCCATTGAGAAAGGCACTCTTTACATCCATTTGGTACAGAAGTATGTTGTGATGGTTGGCATAGGCTAGTAGTATGCTAATGGCTTCAAGCCTAGCCACCGGAGCAAATGTTTCATCGAAGTCAATCCCTTCAACTTGAGTGTAACCTTGAGCAACAAGACGAGCCTTGTTTATGACGACTTGACCATGCTCATCTTGTTTGTTGTGATAGATCCATTTGGTGCCAATGATATTGTGCTTGCGAGGATCAGGACGTTTTACTAGTTCCCAAACATTGTTCAGCTCAAACTGTTGAAGCTCTTCTTGCATAGCTTGAATCCATTCGGGTTCCATGAAGGCTTCATCAAATTTCTTGGGTTCAGATATAGAGACAAATGCAAAGTGCCCACAGAAATTTGCTGGCTGTGTTGCTCTTGAACGAGTGAGTGGACCAGGTGCATTGATGCTATCAATTATCTTCTCAATCTGTACTTCATTTGCAACACGAGGATGGACTGGACGAAGATTTTGCTCTTGCTGATCATTGTCTTCATCTTCAGCATTGAGTTCAGGTTGAGCAGTGTCTTCAGGTTGATTAGGTACAGAAATGATGATTTCTTCTTCAGCATGTGCCTCTGAAGGTATGATTTCTACAGTACCCATAAGCTTGATAGATTCACTTGGTGGGGCTTCATCTAGCACATTTGGCAGGTGCTCTCTTTGCGAGCCGTTAGTCTCATCGAACCGCACATCCACAGTTTCAACCACTTTATAGTGAAAGAGGTTGAAGACTCTGTAGGAGTGCGAGTCCTTTCCGTATCCAAGCATAAAACCTTCATGTGCTTTCGGTGCAAATTTTGAAGTGTGATGTGGATCCTTGATCCAGCACCTAGCACCAAATACTCTGAAGTAACTGACGTTTGGCTTCTTACCAGTTAGGAGCTCATAGGATGTCTTCTTTAGAAGCTTGTGAAGATAAACATGGTTGATGACGTGGCATGCAATATCAATGGCTTCAGGCCAGAACTTCCGTGGTGTCTTGTACTCATCAAGCATCGTCCGTGCCATCTCAATGAGGGTTCTATTCTTGCGCTCCATGATGTCATTCCGCTGAGGTGTGTATGGAGATGAGAACTCATGTGTGATGCCCAATGTATCAAGATAAGTGTCGAGGCCGGTGTTCTTCAATTCTGTGCCGTTGTCACTTCTGATGTGCTTGATCTTGATGCCATAGTTGGTCATGGCACGATTGGCGAATCATCTGAAGACATCCTGCACTTCATTCTTATAGAGGATTATGTGCGCCCATGTATATCTTGAGTAATCATCAACAATGACGAAGCCATAGAGGCAAGCAGTGGTAGTAAGAGTAGAGTAGTGAGTAGGGCCAAATAAGTCCATGTGAAGCAGCTCAAAGGGATGAGTCATCGTCATGATTGTCTTCGAGGGATGCTTGGCCCTACTCATCTTTCCAGCTTCGCAGTCACCACATAGATGATCCTTCTTGAACTTGACGCCCTTGATGCCTATGACACGCTTCTTCTTCACGAGAGTGTACAAGTTCCTCATGCCAGCATGCCCTAGCCTCCGATGCCAGAGCCAGCACTCTGAAGCTTTTGCTAGAAGACATACGGTCAACTGTGGTCCTGCTGAGAAATCTACCATATACAGATCATCTTTTCTATACCCTTCAAAGACTAGAGATTTGTCAGATTCGTAAGCACAAGGCAACGATATTTTCCAAATATTACAATCATGTTCAGATCACAAAGCATTGAGACAGACATTAAGTTGAAACCAAGGGATTCAACAAGCATCACTTTATCCATGTGCTGATCCTTTGAGATTGCAACTCTACCTAGACCCAATACCTTGCTTTTACCAGTGTCAGCAAATGTGATGTGACTCTTGTTAGACGGACGTAGGGTTGAATCCATGAGAAGACTTCGATCACCAGTCATGTGGTTAGTGCATCCACTGTCCATAATCCATTCTGAAGCCTTTGGTGTTGTACCCTACAGTGCAGTTTGGGGGATAGGCTTCACCAAGGGTATTGTGAAGCATAAACATTTGACGAACAAGCGGATTATGAAAGTTCAGATCCTAGTTAGGTAGATAGGATGTTTGTCAAGAAATCCAGCGACGAAATACATAGTAAGACCATTTTGACATTTTATCTTGCGTCCCACAAGATGTTTTAGGTCCCCAGCATAAGCATCAGAAGCCTTTGATTTCCGGCTAGAGAACTTTCCCTGCAAAAGAGAGTTAATTTTTCTTAACCACCCACATCTTCAAGGGTGTCTTAGAAGCAATGAGTCTAAGTGCAGCATCTGAGAACTTCGGCTTTGGAGCCCTAGCAAATAGCCTTGCAGGAGGTGAATAATACTCATAAGAAGCAGAAAAGTTCTTAGTCTTATGAACATTGCGGTTTGATGAAATACGATCATATTCATAAGTCTGAGTATGGTTTCCCTGCAAAACATTGGCGTTAGGGTGACTCTGGTGAGTCCTCTGTCTGTATGAAGCCTTTGGAGCATATGAAGCCTTTGGTCTGGGGTTTGTCTTCTTCCCAGGTGGTGTCATGATGACATTCACAGGAAGTTTCTCAAGACAACTTTTGGGCACCCAGATCTTATTAAAAGGTGGTCCATTCCTGCAGTTAGTACCAATTTACCTGGCAAACACTTCACCATTCTGATTCTTAAACAATTTATAGTTTGCATCAAAGGATTCATCAATGATAATCGGGTTAGCACAAGTGAAGCCAGATAAGGTAGATGGATCCACTGAAGGTCCCTTTGCAGCAACCCATGTGGTTTTGGGGTACTGCTCAGGCTTCCAGTAAGAACCATCAACATTCATTTTCCTCTCGAACCCAACACCCTCTTTCCTAGGGTTTCGGTTCAGAATCTGTTTCTTGAGGACATCACATAGTGTCTGATGCCCTTTGAGACTTTTGTACATTCCTGTTTCAAGCAATGTCTTCGACCTGGCATTCTCATCAGCAATAGTAGTGGTATCCTCAGTACAGGGGTTAGTTACCATATCAGCAGTTGAAGATATTGCAACAGTAGCAGCAGTAGAACATTCAGCAACAGAGACAGCATTATCACGCTCAAGACATTTTAGACATGGTGGTTCAAACCCTTCCTGAGTGGAACTGGTCTGTTGAGCATGGAGTGACTCGTTCTCCTTTTGAAGATCTTCATGAGTCGCTCTCAAGTTCTCAAGTTCTTGCTTCCTTTCAAGATAATCATAGGAAAGCTTTTCATGAGTAGTTGAGAGCGTCTCATGACGACTTTCAAGTTCCTCGTACTTAACGTGAAGATTTTTAATGTCTTTAATTAAGGACTGAGTTCGGGTCATTTCCGCGTCCAACAGGTCATCGCTTTTGTCTAGCAACTTTTGAATATGTTCCATAGCAGTTTGTTGTTCAGTTGCAATTTTAGCAAGTGTTTTGTAGCTAGGTTTAGATTCACATTCAGAGTCATCTTCACTTGATGTTTGAAAGTAAGCATTGCATGAGTTTACCTTGGCACCTCGTGCCATGAAGTAGTAGGTGGGAGCAGAGTCATCCTCATCGTTAGCATCAGCGTTGGTGATGAGGCCATTGTCTTCAGTGTTGAAGATGGACTTGGCGACATAGGCTGAAGCTAGAGCCAGGCTTGCCACGCCTGAATCGGACTCCTCCTTAGACTCCACCTCCGCCTCCTCAGAAGTAGACTCTTCCTCTGAATCCATCTCCTTGCCAACAAACGCACGAGCCTTTCTTGACGAGCTCTTCTTGTGTGATTAAGACTTAGACGAAGACTTTGAAGAAGACTTTGAGGATTTCTTCTTCTTGTTGTCATCAGAATCATATTCCTTGCTCTTCTTGTTCTTCTTCTTCTTGGTCTCATTGTCCCACTGTGGACACTCAGAGATGTAGTGACCAGGTTTCTTGCATTTGTGGCATGTTCTCTTCTTGTGGTCACGAGTGGAAGCTTCATCATTTCTTGAGCTGGATCTTGAAGACTTTCTGAAGCCTTTCTTCTTGGTGAACTTCTGGAACTTCTTCACATGCATAGCAAGCTCCTTTCTAGTGTCTTCGGGATCCCAGTCGGATTCTTCTTCAGATGAGGAAACAACCTTTGCCATCAAAGCGCGAGTTCGGCCATAGTTGGGACCATAGATATCTCTCTTCTCAGATAACTGGAACTCATGTGTGTTGAGCCTCTCAAGTATGTCAGACGGATCAAGAGTATTGAAGTCAGGACGTTCTTGAATCATCAGGGCCAGGGTGTCAAATGAGCTGTCAAGTGATCTCAGGAGCTTCTTGACGATTTCGCACTTGGCGATCTCAGTGGCGCCAAGTGCGCGAAGCTCATTTGTGATATCAGTGAGGCAATCAAACATGAGCTGGACATTCTCATTGTCGTTTCTCTTGAAGCGGTTGAAGAGGTTGCGAAGAACATCAATCCTTGAGTCTCTCTGGGTTGAGACGCCTTCGTTGACCTTGGAGAGCCAGTCCCAGACTAGCTTCGCAGTTTCCAGAGCACTCACACGGCCATACTGTCCTTTGGTCGGATGACCACAGATGATGTTCTTGGCGGTCGAGTCCAGTTGAATGAACCTCTTGACATCAGCAGTGGTGACTCCTTCACCGACCTTGGGAACGCCGTTCTTGACGACATACCAGAGGTTGACGTCAATGGCTTCAAGAAGCATACGCATCTTATTCTTCTAGTAGGGGTAATCAGTGCCATCGAAGACAGGGCACGCAGCGGAGACCTTGATTATCCCTGCAGTCGACATAGCTAAAACTCCGGGTGGTTAAACCGAATCACACAGAACAAGGGAGCACCTTGCTCTGATACCAATTGAAAGTGCTAGTTATCGACCAGAGGGGGTGAATAGGCGATTTTTATGAAAGTATTCAAAACACAGGGGCTTTGAAGACAAACAGTAGAAATGAACCTATTGATATGCAGCGGAAGGTAGACTACACTAGACAAACCATAGTCAAGTAAGCAATGAAGTGAAAGCACGAAGACTATAAGCAACTAGGTAGTATGGATCAGGATGGAATATGGTATGAAGCCAAATAGTAAATAGTCTTCACACAGTGAAGACAATCAGATCATGCAAACAGGCAATGACTTCACGAAGATAGACTAAAAGTAAAGGGAAGTGAAGGATAGAACCAGTTGCTTGGAGAAGACAAGGATTTGGTAGACCAGTTCCAGTTGCTGTGACAACTGTACGTCTGGTTAGGGAGGCTGAGATTTAACTCAGAAGACCGCGTCTTCACCTTATTCCCCTTGAGATAAGGACACCCAATCACTCTAGTAAGTCTTCAAGGTAGACTTCCAAACCTTCACAGACTTCGTTCACCGGCGATCCACAATGACTCTTGGATGCTCGGAACGTGACGCCTAACAGGCTCGAGGATTCACAGTCCTCAAGTGTAACAAGTCTTCAGATCACGCGGACAGAAAGACTTCAGTGATGCCTAACACTCTTCGGCTCTGGGTGTTTTGGGCTTTGTCCTCGCAAGGATCTCTCTCTCAAATGCTTCGGAGGTGGGTTGCTCTCAAACGACAAAAGCCGTGCACTAACTCTGAGCAGCCACCAATTTATGGTGTAGGGGGTTGATGTCTACTACGCAACTTTATTCTTGTAGACACATGTTGGGCCTCCAAGCGCAGAGTTTTGTAGGACAGTAGCAATTTTCCCTCAAGTGGATGACCTAAGGTTTATCAATCTGTGGGAGGTGTAGGATGAAGATGGTCTCTCTCGAACAACCCTGCAACCAAATACAAGAAATCTCTTGTGTCCCCAACACACCCAATACAATTGCAAATTGTATAGGTGCACTAGTTCGGTGAAGAGATGGTGATAAAAGTGTAATATTGATGGTAGAAATATATTTTATAATATGAATAAATAAAAACAACAAAGTAGCAATTAGTAAACGGGCACAAAAACGGTATTGCAATGCTTGGAAACAAGGCCTAGGGTCCGTACTTTCGCTAGTGCAATCTCTCAACAATGCTAACATAGTTGGATCATATGATTATCCCTCAAAGTGCAGCAAAGAATCACTCCCGAGTTCCTATTAGCGGAGAACAAAAGATAGAAATTGTTTGTAGGGTAAGATACCACCTCAAAGCTATTCTTTCCGATCAATCTATCCTAGAGTTCGTACTAGAATAACACAAGCTATTCTTCCCTGTCGATCTAATCAAGAGTTCGTACTAGAATAACACCAAAGCAAATTCATATTCATAATACTCAGTCCACACAAAGAACTACAAGGAGACCCCAAAGTTTCTATCGGAAAAGATAATAAAAATGTGCATCAACTCCTATGCATAGATTACCCCAATATCACCGCGGGAATCCGCGAGTTGAATGCCATAACACATATCAAGTGAATCAATATGATACCCCATTTGTCACCTCAAGTATTCATATTGCAAGACATACATCATGTGTTCTCATCTCTGAATATTCAATCCGACAATACAAAACTTCAAAGGGTAAAGAGTCAATTCATCATAACCAGAGTATAACGGGGAGAAATGATACGTCTCCAACGTATCAATAATTTTTTACTGTTCCATGCTATTATATTATCTGTTTTCGATGTTTAATGGGCTTTAATATGCTCTTTTATATTATTTTTGGGAATAACCTATTAACCGAAGGCCCAGTGCCAGTTTCTGTTTTTTTGCCTATTTCAGTGTTTTGCAGAAAAGGAATACCAAACTGAATGAAACCTTCACGAGGATCTTGGAACAAACGCAATCCAGAAGACTTGGAGTTGAAGTCTGGAACTTCGCGAGGCAGCCACGAGGCAGGAGGGCGCGCCCAGGGGGTAGGCGCGCCCCCCACCCTCGTGGGCCCCACGGAGCTCCACCAACGTACTTCTTTCGCCTATATATACTCTTATACCCTAAAAACATCAGGGGGACCCATGAAACCACTTTTCCACTGCCGCAACTTTCTATACCCGTGAGATCCCATCTTGGGGCCTTTTCCGGCAATCTGCCGGAGGGGGAATCGATCATGGAGGGCTTCTACATCAACACCATAGCCTCTCCGATGAAGCGTGAGTAGTTTACCACAGACCTTCGGGTCCATAGTTATTAGCTAGATGGCTTCTTCTCTCTCTTTGATTCTCAATACAAAGTTCTCCTCGATGTTCTTGGAGATCTATTCGATGTAATACTTTTTGCGGTGTGTTTGTCGAGATCCGATGAATTGTGGATTTATGATCAAGATTATCTATGAATAATATTTGGTTCTTCTCTGAATTCTTATATGCATGATTTGATATCTTTGCAAGTCTCTTCGAATTATCGGTGTAGTTTGGCCTACTACATTGATCTTTCTTTCAATGGGAGAAGTGCTTAGCTTTGGGTTCAATCTTGTGGTGTCCTTTCCTAGTGACAGTAGGGGCAACAAGGCACGTATTGTATTGTTGCCATCGAGGATAAAAAGATGGGGTTTATATCATATTGTTTGAGTTTATCCCTCTACATCATGTCATCTTGCTTAATGTGTTACTCTGTTCTTATGAACTTAATACTCTAGATGCATGCTGGATAGCGGTCGATGTGTGGAGTAATAGTAGTAGATGCAGAATCGTTTCGGTCTACTTGACACGGACGTGATGCCTATATTCATGATCATTGCCTAGATATTCTCATAACTATGTGCTTTTCTATCAATTGCTCGGCAGTAATTTGTTCACCCACCGTAATATATGCTATCATGAGAGAAGCCACTAGTGAAACCTATGGCCCCCGGGTCTATTTTACATTATATAAGTTTCCGATCTATAATTCTAGTTTCCTATTTATTTTATTTTGCAATCTTTACTTTCCAATCTATACCAAAAAAATACCAAAAATAATTACTTTACTATCTTTATTAGATCACACTTTTGCGAGTGACCGTGAAGGGATTGACAATCCCTTTATCGCGTTGGTTGCAAGGTTCTTGATTGTTTGTGCAGGTACTGGGTGACTTGCGTGTAATCTCCTACTGGATTGATACCTTGGTTCTCAAAAACTGAGGGAAATACTTACGCTACTTTGCTGCATCACCCTTTCCTCTTCAAGGGAAAACCAACGCATGCTCAAGAGGTAGCAAGAAGGATTTAAGGCGCCGTTGCCGGGGAGATTTGCGCCAAGTCAAGTCAAGATTTGATCTCTCATCAACTAGCCATTTCTGGCGCCGTTGCCGGGGAGATCTACGCTCAAGTCAAGACATACCAAGTACCCATCATAAACTCTTCTCCCTCGCATTACATTATTTTCCATTCGCCTCTCGTTTTCCTCTCCCCCACTTCTAAAACGATTTTCAAAAACCTTTGCCTTTTCTTCGCCTCTTTTCCGTTCGCCTCTTTTCGCTTGCCTCTTGTGTGCTTGTGCGTTGGATTGATTGTTTGTCACGATGGCTCAAGATAATACTAAATTATGTGACTTTTCCAATACCAACAACAATGATTTTATTAGCACTCTGATTGCTCCTATTACCGATGCTGAATCTTGTGAAATTAATGCCGCTTTGTTGAATCTTGTCATGAAAGATCAATTTTCTGGCCTTCCTAGTGAAGATGTCACTACCCATCTAAACAACTTTGTTGATTTGTGTGATATGCAAAAGAAGAAAGATGTGGATAATGATATTGTTAAATTAAAGCTATTTCCGTTTTCTCTTAGAGATCGTGCTAAAACTTGGTTCTCTTCTTTGCCTAAAAATAGTATTGATTCATGGAATAAGTGCAAAGATGCTTTTATCTCTAAGTATTTTTCTCCCACTAAGATCATCTCTCTTAGGAACGATATTATGAATTTTAAGCAACTTGATCATGAGCATGTTGCACAAGCTTGGGAGAGGATGAAATTAATGATATGTAATTGCCCTACACATGGTTTGAATTTGTGGATGATTATACAAAACTTTTATGCCGGATTGAATTTTGCTTCTAGAAATCTTTTAGATTCGGCCGCAGGAGGCACTTTTATGGAAATCACTTTAGGAGAAGATACTAAACTCCTAGATAATATTATGGTTAATTATTCTCAATGGCACACTGAAAGATCCACTAGTAAAAAAGTTCATGCGATTGAAGAGATTAATGTTTTGAGTGGAAAGATGGATGAACTTATGAAATTTTTTGCTAATAAAAGTGTCTCTTATGATCCTAATGATATGCCTTTGTCCACTTTGATTGAGAATAATAATGAATCTATGGATGTGAATTTTGTTGGTAGGAACAATTTTGGTAACAACGCGTATAGAGGAAACTTCAATTCTAGGCCGTTTCCTAGTAATTCCTCTAATAATTATGGTAATTCCTACAACAACTCTTATGGAAATTTTAATAAGATGTCCTCTGATTTTGAGACTAGTGTTAAAGAATTTATGAGTTCGCAAAAGAATTTCAATGCTTTGGTTGAAGAAAAATTGCATAAGATTGATGAGTTGGCTAGGAACGTGGATAGAATTTCTCTTCATGTTGATTCCTTGAAACTTAGATCTATTCCACCTAAGCATGATATCAATGAGTCTCTCAAAGCCATGAGAATTTCCATTGATGAGTGCAAAGAAAGAACCGCTAGGATGTGTGCTAAAAAAGATTGCTTTGTGAAGGCATGTTCTTCTAGTTTTTATGATAATAATGATGAAGATCTAAAAGTAATTGATGTGACTCCTATTAAATATTTGTTTTCCAATATGAATCTTGATAAAGAAGGGACTGGAGATGAGTCAACTTTAGTTAAAAGGCGTCCCAATGATTCGGAGTTTTTAGATGTTGATGCTAAAATTAATAAAAGTGGGATTGAAGAGGTCAAAACTTTACATAGCAATGAACCCACTATTTTGGTTTTCAAGGAATTTAATTATGACAATTGCTCTTTGATAGATTGTATTTCCTTGTTGCAATCCGTGTTGAATTCTCCTCATGCTTATAATCAAAATAAAGCTTTTACTAAACATATCGTTGATGCTTTAATGCAATCCTATGAAGAAAAGCTTGAACTAGAAGTTTCAATCCCTAGAAAACTTTATGATGAGTGGGAACCTACTATTAAAGTTAAGATTAAACATCATGAATGCTATGCTTTATGTGATTTGGGCACTAGTGTTTCCACGATCCCAAAAACTTTGTGCGATGTGCTAGGTTTCCGTAAATTTGATGATTGTTCTTTAAATTTGCATCTTGCGGATTCCACCATTAAGAAACCTTTGGGGAGGATTAATGATGTTCTTATTGTTGCAAATATAAATTATGTGCCCGTAGATTTCATTGTTCTTCATATAGATTGCAATCCTACATGTCCTATTATTCTTGGTAGACCTTTCCTTAGAACGATTGGTGCAATTATTGACATGAAAAAAGGAAATATTAGATTCCAATTTCCGTAAGGAAAGGCATGGAAAACTTCCCTAGAAAGAAAATTAAATTGCCTTATGAATCAATTATGACAGTCACTTATGGATTGCTTACCAAAGATGACAATACCTAGATCTATTCTTGTTTTTATGCCTAGCTAGGGGCGTTAAACGATAGCGCTTGTTGGGAGGCAACCCAATTTTATTTTTGTTATTTGATTTTTGTTCCTGTTTAGTAATAAATAATTCATCTAGCCTCTGTTTAGATGTGGTTTTATGTTTAAATTAGTGTTCGTCCCAAGTAGAACCTTTGGGAAGACATGGGTGAAGTCTTTGCAATCTTGCTGTAAAAAACAGAAACTTTTGCGCTCACGAGAATAGATGCCATTTTTTACTGGAGAGTGCTTTTAGGTTTATTATTTTTGCAGATGATTAATAGACAAATTATTCACGTCCAAAAATTTATTTCAGAATTTTTTGAGTTCCAGAAGTATTCATTTGATACAGATTGCTACAGACTATTCTGTTTTGACAGATTCTGTTTTTGTGTGTTGTTTGCTTATTTTGATGAATCTATGAGTAGTATCGGGGGGTATGAACCATAGAGAAGTTGGAATACAGTAGGTTTAACACAAATATAAATAAAGAATGAGCTCATTACAGGACCTTAAGTGGTGGTTAATTTTCTTATGCTAACGAAGCTCATGAGATTTTTTGTTTAAGTTTTGTGTTGTGAAGTTTTCAAGTTTTGAGTAAAGATTTGATGGATTTTGAAATAAGGAGTGGCAAAAGCCTAAGCTTGGGGATGACCAAGGCACCCCAAGGTAAAATTCAAGGACAACCAAAATCCTAAGCTTGGGGATGCCCCGGAAGGCATCCCCTCTTTCGTCTTCGTCTATCGGTAACTTTACTTGAGGCTATATTTTTATTCACCACATGATATGTGTTTTGCTTGGAGCGTCTTGTATGATTTGAGTCTTTGATTTTTAGTTTACCACAATCATCCTTCCTGTACACACCTTTTGGAGAGACACGCATGAATCGGAATTTATTAGAATACTCTATGTGCTTCACTTATATCTTTTGAGCTAGATAATTTTGCTCTAGTGCTTCACTTATATCTTTTTAGAGCACGGTGGTGGTTTTATTTTATAGAAATTATTGATCTCTCATGCTTCACTTCTATTTTTTTAGAGTCTTTTAGAACAGCATGGTAATTTGCTTTGGCTATAAAATTAGTCCTAATATGATGAGCATCCAAGATGGGTATAATAAAAACTATCATATAAAGTGCATTGAATACTATGAGAAGTTTGATTCATTATGATTGTTTTGAGATATGAATATGGTGATATTAGAGTCATGCTAGTTGAGTAGTTGTGAATTTGAGAGATACTTGTGTTGAAGTTTGTGATTCCCGTAGCATGCACGTATGGTGAACCGTTATGTGATGAAGTCGGAGCATGATTTATTTATTGATTGTCTTCCTTATGAGTGGCGGTCGGGGACAAGCAATGGTCTTTTCCTACCAATCTATTCCCCTAGGAGCATGCGCGTAGTACTTCCTTTCGATAACTAATAGATTTTTGCAATAAGTATGTGAGTTCTTTATGACTAATGTTGAGTCCATGGATTATACGCACTCTCACCCTTCCACCATTGCTAGCCTCTCTAGTATCGCGCAACTTTCGCTGGTATCATACACCCACCATATACCTTCCTCAAAACAGCCACCATACCTACCTATTATGGCATTTCCATAGCCATTCCGAGATATATTGCCATGCAACTTTCCACCGTTCCGTTTATTATGACATGCTCCATCATTGTCATATTGCTTTGCATGATCGTGTAGTTGACATCGTATTTGTGGCAAAGCCACCATTCATAATTTTTCATACATGTCACTCTTGAATCATTGCACATCCCGGTACACCGCTGGAGGCATTCACATAGAGTCATATTTTGCTCAAAGTATTGAGTTGTAATTTTTTAGTTGTAAGTAAATAAAAGTGTGGTGATCATCATTATTAGAGCATTATCCCAGTGAGGAAAGGATGATGGAGACTATGATTCCCCCACAAGTCGGGATGAGACTCCGGACGAAAAAAAAGAGGCCATAAAAAAGAGAAGAGAAAGGCCCAAATAAAAAAAATGAGAGAAAATGAGAGAAGGGGCAATGCTACTATCCTTTTACCACACTTGTGCTTCAAAGTAGCACTATGATCTTCATGATAGAGAGTCTCCTATGTTGTCACTTTCATATACTAGTGGAAAATGTTTCATTATAGAACTTGGCTTGTATATTCCGATGATGGGCTTCCTCAAATTGCCCTAGGTCTTCGTGAGCAAGCAAGTTGGATGCACACCCACTTAGTTTCATTTGTTGAGCTTTCATACACTTATAGCTCTAGTGCATCCGTTGTGTGGCAATCCCTACTCACTCACATTGATATCTATTGATGGGCATCTCCATAGCCCATTGATACGCCTAGTTGATGTGAGACTATCTTCTCCTTTTTGTCTTCTCCATAACCACCATTCTATTCCACCTATAGTGCTATGTCCATGGCTCACGCTCATGTATTGCATGAAGATTGAAAAAGTTTGAGAACATCAAAAGTGTCGGTGTACAAAAGTAGGGGCACTCCTTTGTACCCCTTTACTTGTGCACGGGCAGTCGGAGCCACGCGCCACGGCCACACTTAGCAGGGCAAAGGAGAGAAGCCAAAGGCACAAGACGGTCAAGGCAACGCCAAGACCAGAAACACCAAAGAGCAAGAGGGCGAGGGGGACCCCCCCCCCCCCGACAAGGCCCTTGCCGGGGCGCCCTCCGCGGCCCCGGCGAGAGCCTTGCCGGGGCAACTTGCCCAACACCAATAGAGCGAGCCACCCTTGAGCCCACGGGTTCCGACCCAACCAACTACGTTGGAACCGGCTCGGGAGGCACCTCTGTGGTGGCATGCAGATCTTTGTCAAGATCATAAACTCACAAGATCAGATGAGAACCAGAAGACGGTGACCCTCGGCGGGATCCTAGCCAAGGAGATCCACAAGACCCCCGGCAAGCGTCTTGCCGGGGACGACTGCAGCGCCATGGCAAGACCCTTCCCGGGCCCCCGGCAAGACCCTTGTCGAGGGCGCCAGCTGGGCCACTTCCGGGCCCGCACCAGCCAAGACTCCACCGCCGTCCCCAAGCAGCTGCTAGCTCAACCAGCTGGGCAGGCACCTGCATGGCGACGGGCGGCCTCTATGCCAACTCAGCAAGCACCTACGTGGTGGCCTGCAGATCTTCGTGAAGACCCTACCACCGCGCCACCTCAGCTGCCTGCCTACCTACATGGCGCTGCATACATCGCTGGCCTGGGCGCGTGTCGAAGCAAGACGAGGCGGCGACGGACGGGACGGGCCTCGTTCCCGTCCCCGATAAAGCTACGGGACACCTAAGCGATGCATTAAATGCGTCTTGTCCTGTAATACCGGCGATAAGCTCGCAGCACTGTAGACCTTTCCACCTCCTGTGCCACTGTGGCGGTCCCTTTCGACTATAAAAGGAGGCCCATGGCATACTGGAGAGGGATTCGGCTTTTTGGAACTGCGCAGCCACCGTAGCTAGTTCAGAAGCCCAAGAACACTCAATACATCCACAAAAGCAGGACTAGGGTTTTACGCATCCTCGCGGCCCGAACCTGGGTAAATGATCCGTGTGCTTTTTGTTAGACCTGCTCTCCTCACAACCCCGCGCCCGCCGACCATAGAAGGGATTCCAGTGATCCCATAGGTGTCGTTCTCACCGACATCTTTGGCGCGCCAGGTAGGGGGCGCAGTTGTGAGAATCTGGTCTAGCAGTTAGCCTAGCGGTTCTTCAATGCCATGGCTCCCAAGAAGAAGACGATCACGGCGATCGGCTCGTCGGGAGCCGAACGGCCCGTGCCAGTGCGGACGAGCAGCGGGCCGATCGCGGACAGAACCCGAGCCACGGCCCGCGAGCACCAGCATCGCTCTGGCGGTCAGAGCTTGGCGAGCGGCGTTGTTCGCGCGCCAGACGACGGGTCGCGCATCGCCAAATCCAAAGACGGGGCTGCCCCCCCCCCCCCCCGCAGGCGGCGTGGGGCCCTCCAGGAGTGTCGTTGTGCCACCCACGGGCGGCGCGGCAACCTCCAAGATGCCTACACCGACGCCCACAACGCGCTCTTCCCAGGGTGCGCGCGATGAGCAGCGCCACCATGCTGGAGACCCCGGACGCCGCCGTGGGAAAAGTCTTGTGTATCATCTGCGGGACGAAGGAGTCCAGCATGCCCGCCGAAGTGCTGGCGAAAATGGCACGCAACCGCCGGGCCGTGATAGAGCTCCTTCTAACATGGTTAGAAGTCGAAGCGCGCCACGGTCCACGCAGCTGTCGCCACCACCCACGCCAGCAGAAGCTTTGGCGCGCGCGCAGCTGCTCCTCGACTTCCCTCCTGCTGCGGAGAAGCTCGACGAGTGGAGAGCCACCATTCGGAGCCTCGTCGCCATCGCCAATAAAGATGATCCGCGACCGGCGGGGCCCTCGGGCCGGCGCTCCTTCGAACCACCGCATGCCAGCGGTGGAGGGGCCGGGGGTACTGCGGCCACGGTGCACTCTCCTCCTCCACGCCAGCCACCGCGGGTGTCGGTCCGTTGCGATGACGCTTGTGATAACATTTCCATAGCGTCGTCCGACCCACAGACCCACCGCGACTAGCGCCAAGTTCTTCGGGAATGAGCCCACGAAGATGCTCGAACCACCATCGAGCGTCGGCGCAATACACGCCACCAGTCGGATAAAGCGGGCGGGACCCGCTATGGACCACCCAGCACCGGGGGGCTCCGGCGGCCTACCTTATGAGGTGGGTTGCCCAGCCTTTACCCGTGAGCTGCGGCAGTTCCAGTGGCCGTCCCACCGCACGTTCAAGCCCGACGTCGGCGAGAAGTACAATGGCAAGACCCATCCGTCAGAGTTCCTCAGCATCTACACCATTGCGATGCAAGCTGCCGGAGCTCGCGACGATAAGGTGCTTGCCAATTACTTCCCGTTGGCACTAAAGCCCAACGTCATGTCTTGGTTGATGCACTTGCCGGCGGATTCCATTTCTTCTTGGTCGGATCTGTGCCATGAGTTCGTTGGTGCCTTCACCGGGGGCCACCAAGGTCATGGCCAGGCCAGTGATTTGCATATCATTCCCCAGAAGGAAGGGGAGACCCTGCGCAAGTACATCCAGAGGTTCAGCCGGGTGCAGTACAACATCCCCAATGTTCATCCCGCCGCCGTGATTAGCGCGTTCCATCAGAACATGCGCAACCGCAAGATGCGTGAAGAGCTGGCGATGAACAAGGTTAAGGATGTCGCCGAACTTTATGTTCTGGCCGATAGGTGCGCCCGGGCTGAAGAGGGAAGGAAGTACCCCGGCGAGGACACCGGCGCGGAAACCGACTCTACTGATGAAGACACTGCTGCCCCGACGAAGAAGGGCCGGCGTCACAACAGGAAACGCAAGGGCAAGACCGTGCTTGCCATCGAGGGATCCGACAGCACCGGTGCCGCCAAGAAGGCTAAGGCAGACGACCCCGGCAAGGAAATTGCCGGGTGCGCCGCTTGCCGGGCCTTGGTGGCTGCCGACAAGCCGGGGGGCTCCGACAAGCAGTATTGCAAGATCCATCGCACCAAGGGCCACGACCTCCAGAACTGCCGACAAGTCGAGCTGCTTGCCGAGAAGCAAAAGGCCGAGTACGAGAGGCGGGATAAGGAGAAGGGTCAGGATGGTGCCAAAGGATCCAGCAAGAAGCATGGCGGCCAAGGAGGCCACCGCGGCAAGGACAACCAACAAGAGAGGCCCGCTCGGGGCCGCGACAAGAAGCAAGAAGACGATGATCATGACGAGGACGACGAGTCCGGCGAGCAAGAGTTTCAGAAGGCTACAGAGGCCATGTGCGTCGATGGTGGTGCCTCGCTGCATACTTCTCACCGCCAGCTCAAATAGTGGGCGCGTGAGATCACAGCAGCGGAGCCCTCGTTCGACGCTCAAAAGCCGTTGAAGTGGTCCAGCACGCCCCTCATCTTTGACGCCGAGGACCACCCTAACCGCACAACTACGGTCGGGTGCTTGCCGTTGTTGGTCTCACCAACGATACGCAACCTCAAGGTGAACAAGATGCTAGTTGATGGCGGGGCCGGTCTGAACTTGATCTCGCCCGTTGTGATCAAAAGGCTGGAAATTCCTGATGGAGACCTCGAGGAAATGGGCACATTTCAAGGGGTCAACCCGGGAAGGAGCCAGCCGAAGGGAAAGGTCACATTGCATGTGACGTTTGGAGGCGAGTTGAACTACAGGACGGAGAGGATTGTCTTCGATGTAGCCGAGATCCCCTTGCCCTACAACGGGATCCTCGGCCGCCCGGCACTAGCCAAGTTCATGGCAGCGTCGCACTACGCCTACAACATGCTGAAGATGCCTGGGCCGATGAACATCATCACCGTCCCCTCCGACAAGAAGGACGCACTGATCTGCGCCGACCTACTCTACCGGGAAGCAGTTGCAGCAGCTGCCGCCAAGGCACTTGCTCCTGCTGCTGAAGCCCCGGGAGGGGAGAAGAAGACCGGCAAGACCTCTTGCACCCACTCCGGCAAGCGCACCTCTTCGGAGTGTTGTGCTACCGTCGAGGACGTGCCAGAGAGCTCCACCGGCAGGAGCAAGAAATCCAGAGCTGCGCCACCAGAGACCAAGAAGGTGTCCATCAAGGAGGACGGTACGGGAGGGGCTTTCACCATAAGCTCCACCCTTGACAGCAAATAGGAAAGCGCGCTCGTCACTTTCCTGCGGGCGAATGTCGATGTGTTTGCATGGCAAGCATCTGACATCCCCGGCGTTCCCAGGGAAGTGATTGAGAACCATCTTGTTGTCTGTCCCCATGCGCGACCTGTCAAGCAGAAGGTCAGGAAGCAAGCTTTGGAACGGCAGGAATTCTTCACAGAGGAGATCAGAAAGTTGGAAGTGGCAGGCTTGGTGAGGGGAGTGCTCCATCCGACGTGGTTGGCCAATCCGGTGGTGGTGCGCAAGGCAAACGGGAAGTGGAGGCTGTGTATTGACTACACAGATATCAACAAGGCTTGTCCTAAGGACCCCTTCCCGTTGCCGCGCATCGACCAGACTGTTGACTCCACGGCCGGGTGTGATCTGTTATCATTCCTCGACGCCTACTCGGGCTACCACCAGATCTTCATGACAAGAGAAGACGAAGAGAAGACAACATTCATCACCCCATGTGGTACGTATTGCTTTTTACGGATGCCTTTCGGGTTGAAGAGTGCTGGTTCAACATTTGCAAGGGCAGTCCAAATTGGTTTTGAACCCCGGCTACATAGAAGTATGGAAGCCTATATCGATGACATAGTGGTCAAAACCAAGGACAGGGCAACTCTTCTACAAGACTTAGAAGAGACGTTTGCCAACCTGCGCAAGATCAACCTCAAGCTGCACCCTGAGAAGTGTGTCTTCGGCGTTCCGTCCGGCAAACTTCTCGGGTTCTTTGTGTTGCAGCATGGGATCGAGGCAAACCCATACAAGATCAAGGCTATCGAGCAGATTGAGGCGCCCAAGCGGATCAAGGATGTGCGTCGGCTCACTGGCTACGTTGCCGCCATGAGCCGATTCATCTCCAAGTCTGCCGAGCGCGCCCTTCCCTTTTTCAAGATCTTGAAGAAGGCAGGCCCAATGGAGTGGACCCCAGAGGCCGAGGCGGCGTTGCAGGATCTGAAGAAATACCTTTCCTCCACACCGATATTGGTTGCGCCTAAACCACAAGAGTCGTTGCTGTTGTATCTGGCGGCGACGAATCAAGTGGTCAGCGCCGCACTAGTGGCGCAGAGGGAGGTCGACGAAGAGGCAGTGGCAACGACAGGACCGGCGGATGGCAAGCCAGAGATTCCCCCGGCAGGGCCTGGTGCCGGCAAGGCAAGGCCCTCGGTAGAGTCTGACGCCATCGGGGCAGTGCCCGCGCAGCCAAGTGAAGTGGTGTCGAAGAAGAAGATGATGCAGCACCCGGTTTACTTTGTCAGCTCCCTCTTGCAGGGGGGCAGGTCAAGGTACTCCGGTGTGCAGAAATTGCTCTTCGGCCTCCTTATGGCCTCGAGGAAGCTCCGTCATTACTTCCAAGCCCACGAGATCACCGTCGTCACCCGCCTCCCGTTGCAACGGATACTACACAACCCAGATGCAACCGGAAGGATTGTGGAGTGGGCCTTGGAGTTGTCAAGCTTTGGGTTGAAGTTTGAAAGTACTTCGACAATCCAGAGCAGAGTCTTGGCGGAGTTCATTGCAGAATGGACCTCAACGCCCGACGAAAAAATCCAGGAGACCGCTCTCCCCGGCAAGGAAGCAAGTCACGACTGGATCATGTACTTTGATGGGGCTTTCTCGCTGCAAGGCGCCGGTGCCGGTGTGCTGCTTGTCGCACCCACCGGAGAGCACCTCAAGTATTTGATCCAGATGCACTTTCCCAGGGAGATGTCCACAAACAACACTACCGAGTACGAGGGGCTGCTTGCCGGTCTCAGGATCGCGACAGACCTCGGGGTGAAGAAGCTCATCGTCAGGGGTGATTCACAGCTTGTCGTCAGGCAAGTCAACAAATATTACCAGAGTCCGTTGATGGAGGCCTACGTAGATGAGGTGAGGAAGCTGGAGGAGCGCTTCGACGGTATACAAGCGGAGCACGTTCCCCGAGCGGAGAACGACATCGCTGACTACCTATCAAAGCGCGCTGCATTCAAGCTACCTGTGGAACCAGGTACCTTTTTGCTCCGGTTAACTCAACCATCTGTCAAACCATTAACGGAGCAGAACAAGCGGAGGAAATCAGGCCCAGGCAAGTACTTTCCCGCCGAGCCTCCAAGGGCTGCCGGCAAGGGTGTTGCCGTGGATTCTGAGCCTACCAAGGGGCAGCTGGCTCCGGCAGGGCGCCGAGCCCTGACCATAGAGACGGCAGCCCCCATGGCAGAAGAGATGCCTTTGGTCCTCGCCGTCGAGCCCCAGGCTCCGGCATGGGCACAACACACCGTCCATTTCCTCCAGACAGGGGAACTTCCTGAGGAGCAGGAAGAAGCGGAAAAACTAGCCCGTCGGTCTGCCTTGTACCAGTTTGTCGATGACGTCTTGTACAGAAAAAGAACGGTGTGAAATTGAAGTGCATCCCCGGGAGGAAGGACTGGAGCTGTTGGCAGAGATACATGGAGGCATATGTGGCTCCCACATAGGGTCGAGGGCCCTTGCCGGCAAGGCTACTTCTGGCCCACCGCCCTCCAGGATGCGACGACACTAGTAACCAGGTGTGAAGCGTGCCAGTTCCATTCAAAGAAGCTTCATCAACCAGCTCAAGCCCTTCAAGCAATCCCTCTCTCCTGGCCGTTTTCGGTCTGGGGGCTCAACATACTGGGCCCTTTCCCTCGCGCCGTCGGGGGCTTTGAGTACTTGTACGTCGCCATCGACAAGTTCACAAAGTGGCCGGAGGTGGAGGCAGTGAGGAAGGTTACAGCACAGTCAGCCATCAAGTTCTTCAAGGGGCTAGTCTGCCGTTTTGGTGTACCAAACAGGGTCATCACTGACAACGGCACACAGTTCACAAGCCACACCTTCATGCAATACATCCAAGACCTCGGCAGCAAGGTCTGTTTTGCTTCCGTGGCACACCCCCGGAGCAACGGCCAGGCGGAGAGGGCAAATGCTAAAGTGTTGCGAGGCCTGAGAACGAAGACTTTTGACAGACTGTACAAGAGCGGAATGCGCTAGATTGATGAGTTGTCGGCGGTTCTTTGGTCGATCAGGACGACGCCAAATCGAACCATCGGCCAGACACCCTTTGCCCTAGTATATGGGGCAGAAGCAGTTCTCCCCACGGAACTCATATATGGGTCACCTCGAGTGCTCGCTTATGACGAGCTTGAGCAAGAGCAGTTGCGGCAAGATGACGCAACGCTCCTTGAGGAAGATCGTCTTCGGGCGGCTGTGAGAGCAGCACGCTACCAGCAAGCCTTGCGCCGCTACCATAGCCGCAAGGTTCATGCCCGAAGCTTTGAGGAAGGCGACCTTGTTCTTCGGCGCGTTCAGTCGGCCAAGGATTCCAACAAGTTGACGCCGAAGTGGGAAGGCCCTTATCGGGTAATACGAGTCACCAGGCCCGGCGCAGTCCGCCTGGAGACCGAAGATGTTGTCCCAGTGAGCAACTCCTGGAACATCGAGCATCTTCGCGAGTTTTACCCATAAGGCACGGCTTGCCGGGCTTCCTGGCAAGCCACCCTTTTGTACAACCTTTGCCGGCAAGGCATGTAACCCTCTGTACAAAGCCAGGCGCAGACCCTGAGCATAAATAAATGAAGCGCTGGCGCCCTAAGTTATAGCATGCATGCTAGGTTAAGTCTCTCCCTCGGTTAGGGTTGATAGTGCATAGCGACGACTAACCCCTAGCCTAGAGGTCGAGTGTGCGCCCTTCTGTTCTCTTTGGTTCGCAGGGCATATGGACACTTCTGCCGAGCCGCTTGGGAGAAAGGACTGGCGCTCTAGCCCCGGCAAGCCAAGACTCTCGGGGGCTGAAGACACAAGGATCCAACCACGGCAAGCCAAGGTTGCCGGGAGCTGCTGAAAGTGCAACTATCCCTGGGTGGTTTTGGTAATTCCTAACAACATATAGCTCATTGAGCTAATGCTACTTCAAGATAAACATTTCAGGAAAGCTCAATGATTGGCATGGCATGGATGAGAAAAGTGGACCCCTCAAAATGCAAAGGACAAAAGAATTGGCTCAAGCTCAAAGCACAAGACTCTACATTTTCATTTTAGTGATCCAAGATCACATTGAATCCATAGGAAAAGCCAATACTATCAAGAGGGGGTGAGGTGTTGCTTAATGAGTTTCTTGCTCAAAGTGCTTAGTGATATGCTCCAAAAACCCTCAACTACTTTCTCACATCCACATATTTCCCAAACCAAAATTCAAACTCGGCCCCACCGAAACTTTCTATCCGGCGCCACCGAGTTCAATTGACATAACCACTGCCAGAAACCCTAGTCTTTTCGGTCTCACCGATAGGGATCTCGGTCTCACCGAGATGGGATTGTAATCTCTCTGTTTCCCTTTGTAACGTTTCGGTCAAACCGGGATGAGCGATCGGTCCCACCGAGATTGCAATGCAAACTCTCTGTTTCCCTTTCGTAACATTTCGGTCCAACCGAGATGAGCGAATCGGTCCCACCGAGTTTGCCTGACCAACTCTCTGTTTGACAATTACCAAAATCGGTCTCACCGAGTTTGTGTAATCGGTCTCACCGAGATTACGTTATGCCCTAAACCTAACGAAATCGGTCCCACCGAGTTGACATGTCGGTCCCACCGAAAAACCCTAACGTTCACATTTTGAACTAAATCGGTCCGACCGAGTTTCATGATTCGGTCCCACCGAGTTTGGTGATTTGTGTGTAACGGTTAAATTTTGTGTGGAGGCTATATATACCCCTCCACTCACTCTTCATTCGTGGAGAGAGCCATCAGAACATGCCTACACTTCCAAAATACATTTTCTGAGAGAGAACCACCTACACTTGCGTTGAGGTCAAGATATTCCATTCCAACCACATAAATCTTGATCTCTAGCCTTCCCCAAGTTTCTTTCCACTCAAATCATCTTTCCACCAAATCCAATCCTATGAGAGAGAGTTGAGTGTTGGGGAGACTATCATTTGAAGCACAAGAGCAAGGAGTTCATCATCAACACACCATTTGTTACCTCTTGGAGAGTGGTGTCTCCTAGATTGGCTAGGTGTCACTTGGGAGCCTCCGAAAAGATTGTGGAGTTGAACCAAGGAGTTTGTAAGGGTAAGGAGATCGCCTACTTCGTGAAGATCTACCCGAGTGAGGCAAGTCCTTCGTGAGCGACGGCCATGGTGGGATAGACAAGGTTGCTTCTTCGTGGACCCTTCATGGGTGGAGCCCTCCGTGGACTCACGCAACCGTTAAACTTCATGGGTTCAAGTCTCCATCAACGTGGATGTACGATAGCACCACCTATCGGAACCACGGATAAAAAATCTCCGTGTCAACATTGCGTTTGCTCCCTCAAACTCCTCCCTTTACCTTCATGTGCAATTGTTTTACATTCCGCTGCTATACTCTTAGAATTGCATGTGTAGGTTGATTGCTTGACTTGTGCAAAGTTGCTAAAATCTGCCAAGAACTAAAATTGGGAAAAGGCTAGATTTTTGTTTGGTCAAGTAGTCTAATCACCCCCCTCTAGACATACTTTCGATCCTACAAGTGGTATCAGAGCTTTGGTCTCCATTTGCTTTGATTTCCATATATTTTGGTGGTCATAGCCTTGGTTTCACAACCTAGGAGAGTATGGCGTCTAGCGAGGGAAATTACCACCGTAGAGGTCCTTACTTTGATGGTACAAATTTTGCTAGTTGGAAGCATAAGATGAAAATGCATGTTCTTGGACATAACCCCGCCATTTGGGCTATTGTGTGTGTTGGCTTGCAAGGTGAATTCTTCGATGGGAGAGAACCAAACCGTGAAGCTACCGCGGAAGAGTTGAAGATGCTGCAATACAATGCTCAAGCTTGTGATATTCTCTTCAACGGATTGTGCCCCGAAGAATTCAACAAAATCAGCCGTCTTGAGAATGAAAAGGAAATTTGGGATACTTTGATTGATATGCACGAAGGTACCGACTCTGTTAAGGAATCCAAATTGGATGTGCTTCAAAGTCAACTTGACAAGTTCAAAATGAAGGATGGTGAAGGCGTCGCTGAAATGTACTCTAGGCTTGCTCTCATCACAAATGAGATTGCCGGCTTAGGAAGTGAATAGATGACCGACAAATTCATCATCAAGAAGATCCTAAGAGCCTTGGATGGAAAATATGATACCGTGTGCACATTGATCCAAATGATGCCCAATTACAAAGATCTCAAGCCAACGGAAGTCATTGGAAGAATTGTTGCTCATGAGATGTCACTCAAGGATAAGGAAGAGCTCCACAACAAGTCAAGTGGTGCGTACAAAGCCTCATGTGAAGCTCCTACATCATCAAGTGAGAAACAAACCTTCAATGAAGAATTGAGTCTAATGGTGAAGAACTTCAACAAGTTCTACAAGAGTAGAAGCAAGGAAAGAAGTTCCAAGTCAAGGTCCTACAATGACAAAAGATCTTCTAGTCGTGAGCGTAATTGCTACAATTGTGGAAGACCTGGACACTACTCCAATGAGTGTACGGCTCCCTACAAAAGAAGAGAAGATTCTCCCAAAAGAAGGAGTAGAAGAGAAGAATCACCATCAAGAGAAAGAAGGAGTAGAGATGATCATTATGAACGAAGACCCTCTCGGAGAAGCAGGGATTCGGAAAGAAAGGATAAGTCATCAAGGAGCTACACAAAAAAAGACATCAAGCTCATGTTGGTGAATGGGTATCCGGCTCCGACTCCGACAATCACTCCAAAACAAGTTACCACTCCGACTCCGAATATACTCAAGATGAAGGTGTTGCCGGTCTAGCACTTGTGTCAACCAACTCCTATGACATATTTGAATCACCAAATGAAGGAATTGGAAGATGCCTCATGGCCAAAGGTCCAAAGGTAACACACCCCGAGTATGTTGATTTCAATAGTGATGAAGATGATTTGCTAGGAGATGATGATTTACTTGTTGACAACTCTAGTTATGAAAACTATGATGAGCTTGCTATTAATCATGATAATCAAGATAAAACGAATGATGATGATAAGAAGGAGATTGAGCGTCTAACTAAAGAACTAAACACTCTTAAGTTAGCTCATGAAACTACCTTGGGAGATCATCGAGAACTTTTAAAGACTCATGATAAGCTACGCTTTGAAAAGCTCAACCTTGAGCAAGAGCATGAGTTTTTAAAGGCAATCAATGATGATCTTCGCAAGAAAAGTTCTTCTTACATTGCCAAGCGTTTACTCTTGTCTACCTACATGCCACAAGTTAAATCTAACAACAAGAACAAGAAAGATTCTTCATCTAGTAGTAACAACAATCATGCTAAATCCAATGTTGTTGCTTCTAGTAGTTCTCTTGATTCCACTAATGATTCTCTTAGCCAAGTTACACTTGAGCAAGAAAATAGCTTATTGAAGGGAATTATAGAGAAAGGTGTTTACAAGAGCCTTGCCGGAAGTAAGCAATTTGAGGAAATTGTACGCAAGCAAGGAAGACACCGGAAGAATCAAGGTGTTGGTTTTGAACGAAAGTTCAATGCCAATGGAGTTGAGTGGGAAGAAGATCAATACCCCAAGACGAAGTTTGTTCCTCAACAAGAGAAGTATGATCCTACTTCTTTCAAAGGAACACAAGCTCAAGATGATCTTCCACCACAACACCACAAGCAAAAAGGCAAGGACAAGCTTCAAGAGGAAATTGATGCATTTGAAGAAGCACCCAAGGCCTTGGTCAAGTGGATTCCCAAGACTACATCAAGTTCTACTTCATCAAGTATGACTACAACTCCAAGGATTCCCATCAAGATGGTGTGGATCCCTAAGAAGAAGAACTAGAGAGTTCTTGAGGGAGACTCCGCCAACCTACTTCACTCTTATCATTTTGGCAAGGACAAGTGCAAACAACTTTCATATCTTGCACTAGTTCAAGGAGTCACAAACCCTCTTGTTGGTAAGACAAGGGACAAGGTAACCTAATGCTTTCATGGACATCATCTTGTGTACACATCACTCTATGTCTATGGATATCCCTGCTTGTTCCTTGTGGGACTAACCCGTGTAGGTATTGAAAGTGCAACTCACTCCAAAGGATTGCTCTGAATGATCTACATCAACATTGAGCATCCACATCTTCAACACCTACATGAAGTCATCATCGACAAAACCCAAGGTTAGTTGATCCCTCTTAGGGGGGATATCACATCTAGGGGGAGCTTTACTCTAATCAATTGAGCTAAAGCAACTCTAATGATGTGAACACAACAATGCTTTATGTAAAAGTGGTAACCCCACTTGTGTTTAAACGATGAGTATGACATATGATCAAATGTTCTCATTTGACTCCTAAGTCAATATACTCATATATATAGATGACCTAGTCATCGCCAATTGTTTGATAGATGCTAGAGTGTTTGTGCATGCTTTGTCACATATTTCATTTGTCATTTTATTGTGTGAGCATGTTGAATGCATATTTTTCTCATTCGAGGACATCCATTTGTTGCTTTGATTGTTTGGCTTTTTCTCTTTTGCCAAATGGATGGACAAGAATGCCTAAGAACTCCCTCTAGCTATCTATGCTTTTCTCGTCTCAAACTCTATTCATGCTACATCGCAAAGTTTGATCAAGACAGATTCGAACCACTCTGTGTGAGGAGCACTCGGAGTCCCCGATTCGTCATAGACTTAAACTTCCAAAACCTCTTTGTGCATTTCGGTCGGACCGATTCATCCTTTTCGGTCCTACCGAGATCACCAAGCTGATCTAGGTTTTCAATCTCGGTGCAACCGATTAGAACATTTCGGTCACACCGAGTTGCAGTAACTGCCTGCAGTTTTGCATCTCGGTGCCACCGAGTTGTTCCACTCGGTCACACCGACAGTGTCAGGTTATATATACCGACGGGTCAAATTTTGGAAATTTTTCCAAAACCCTTCGCCCGCGTGTAACCTGCTCTGCCTTCTCGGGTCTCCGGATCGTCCTCTCGCCGCCAGCGACCTCCCGCCGTTAGTCCCCGCCGCCTTCAATGGCAATCTGCCCCGCCGTTGCCGCCGTAGCAAGTTCACTGCCGAGATAGGGTATGAACTTGATCTTTGTGCTATTCTTTAACTCCGATTCCTAGCACATTGCTTTGCCATGTTTCTTACCACGTATGAGATCATCCTGTCCAATGAAAACATCCCATAGATTAGATTTGATTTGAAAATTTAGGGTTAGGTTTCCGCCGAACTCATCTCGGACCGACCGAATTGTAGAAATCGGTCTCACCGATTTGGTTTAGGCCATTGCACATGTGATTTTCGGTCTGACCGAGAATTGCAAATCGGTGTGACCGAGTTCGATTCTCTGTGAAACCCTAGCAGTCTCGGTGCCACCGAACTGTGACTCGGTCTGACCGAGTTCACTAGTTTAGGTTCCAAAAGCTGCTTCGGTATCACCGAGTTTACAAATCGGTAGTTCCGAAATGCTTTCTGTGGAGAACTAAAACTAAGTTTTTTGAGTCATTTGTTTTGCAAAACTCTTGTACTTTGTGATGCTCATCTTCTCTACCTCATCTATAATCTATTCACAGGGTCTGCTGACAGTTTGCCCGCAAGATGTCTGATCAAAGTGATAGTCAGAACAAGTCTAAACAGCAGGTGCAGATGAGTGAGGGTTCTGATCCCTCTAGCGGCTATGATGAGGGCAGCAGGAGCACCTGCCCATCTACCCTGAATTTGAAGACAACACTGTAGTCATGACTGAAAATGAACCATCTTCAGCTCAAGCACATGAGAAGAGAGAGAAGGCAAGGGCAGAGAAAGCTGCAAAGATGCCAAGTGTAGAGGAGGCATCTCAGGTTTTCCTGAAGAGCAAGCAAGATCAGTTAGCATATCTGATCCAATCCACCTTGAGGATTGAGAAGGGCTTGGCCACCCTGACTCAAAACCAGGAGAGCTTGGAGAGGATTATAGAGACCAAATTCTATGATCTTGATCTGAAGGTAACTGAGATCCAAACTGCAGTTGAGCAGCTTCAGGAGGAAGCAGAGGAGAAGAAGGGGAAGTCTACCACACATGCTTTTGCTAGAGTGCCCAGAGGACAAAGATCTGCTGCAGTGCCCGTGACAGATACTCGAGCCACAACATCAGCATCAGCAGCTACAGCTCCAGTGCCACCTCCAGCAGCCACTCCACCAGCTCCAGCTACATCATCTGAAGCCTTCGTCCTTGGAGTTCTCTCAACTCCACCTCATCAAGATCAAGCCTGAGAGTCGTTTAGCACTATGCATTTTTGAACTTTTTGGTAACTTGTTGCCAAAGGGGGAGAAAAATGTATAGATCATAGGCTTTGAGAGAGAGTGTTGCTTTTTTATCTCTCTTGCTATTTTGGTTGAACTTCTTTATTGTGTGCTTGTGTGATATACTTTATGTGCTTGTGAGATACTTGTTTGATCATATGCTACCCTTAATGCTTGTTGGATGATATTATCTCTTATATCCTTATATGATCATTCACTTGCTTGGTGATGAGTGCATGCTTTTAACTTCTATCATTTTGAGCGCTCCACCAAGATGTATGTGACATGGAAGAGTAACCTATGATCCTAATCGATTGTGCATTTGCATTCAAAAGAAAATTATAAATAATGCACAAATTTAGGGGAGCTCTTGCTTATCACATACTTCTCAAAGCGATGATGTTTTCTCAATCTTATTATCATTTGTCGAAGCTTTGATCTATATGTTGTCATCAATTACCAAAAAGGGGGAGATTGAAAGTGCAACTATCCCTGGGTGGTTTTGGTAATTCCTAACAACATATAGCTCATTGAGCTAATGCTACTTCAAGATAAACATTTCAGGAAAGCTCAATGATTGGCATGGCATGGATGAGAAAAGTGGACCCCTCAAAATGCTAAGGACAAAAGAATTGGCTCAAGCTCAAAGCACAAGACTCTACATTTTCATTTTAGTGATCCAAGATCACATTGAGTCCATAGGAAAAGCCAATACTATCAAGAGGGGTGAGGTGTTGCTTAATGAGTTTCTTGCTCAAAGTGCTTAGCAATATGCTCCAAAAACCCTCAACTACTTTCTCACATCCACATATGTCCCAAACCAAAAGTCAAACTCGGCCCCACCGAAACTTTCTATCCGGCGCCACCGAGTTCAATTGACATAGCCACTGCCAGAAACCCTAGTCTTTTCGGTCTCACCGATAGGGATCTCGGTCTCACCGATAGGGATCTCGGTCTCACCGAGATGGGATTGTAATCTCTCGGTTTCCCTTTGTAACGTTTCGGTCAAACCGAGATGAGCGATCGGTCCCACCGAGATTGCAATGCAAACTCTCTGTTTCCCTTTCATAACGTTTCGGTCAAACCGAGATGAGCGAATGGGTCCCACCGAGTTTGCCTGACCAACTCTCTATTTGACAATTACCAAAATCGGTCTCACTGAGTTTGTGTAATCGGTCTCACCGAGATTACGTTATGCCCTAACCCTAACTAAATCGGTCCCACCGATTTGACATGTCGGTCCCACCGAAAAACCCTAACATTCACATTTTGAACTAAATCGGTCCGACCGAGTTTCATGATTCGGTCCCACCGAGTTTGGTGATTTGTGTGTAACGGTTAGATTTTGTGTGGAGGCTATATATACCCCTCCACCCACTCTTCATTCATGGAGAGAGCCATCAGAACATGCCTACACTTCCAACATACATTTTCTGAGAGAGAACCACCTACACTTGTGTTGAGGTCAAGATATTCCATTCCAACCACATAAATCTTGATCTCTAGCCTTCCCCAAGTTGCTTTCCACTCAAATCATCTTTCCACCAAATCCAATCCTATGAGAGAGAGTTGAGTGTTGGGGATACTATCATTTGAAGCACAAGAGCAAGGAGTTCATCATCAACACACCATTTGTTACCTCTTGGAGAGTGGTGTCTCCTATATTGGCTAGGTGTCACTTGGGAGCCTCCGACAAGATTGTGGAGTTGAACCAAGGAGTTTGTAAGGGCAAGGAGATCGCCTACTTCATGAAGATCTACCCGAGTGAGGCAAGTCCTTCGTGGGCGACGGCCATGGTGGGATAGACAAGGTTGCTTCTTCGTGGACCCTTCGTGGGTGGAGCCCTCCGTGGACTCGCGCAACCGTTACCCTTCATGGGTTGAAGTCTCCATCAACGTGGATGTACGATAGCACCACCTATCGGAACCACGGATAAAAAATCTTCGTGTCAACATTGCGTTTGCTCCCTCAAACTCCTCCCTTTACCTTCATGTGCAATTGTTTTACATTCCGCTGCTATACTCTTAGAATTGCATGTTTAGGTTGATTGCTTGACTTGTGCAAAGTTGCTAAAATCTGCCAAGAACTAAAATTGGGAAAAGGCTAGATTTTTATTTGGTCAAGTAGTCTAATCACCCCCCCCCCTCTAGACATACTTTCGATCCTACAGCTACGGATTCAGATAAGTCTTTCATCCCCCTGTTATGCGTTTTCGTATAGAACTGGGACATGTGAAACCTCGCTTATGTTCTTAAAACCACCATGCTCCCCCTCTCCTGTACCCAAGAGCTACCTCCTGGGTCGGAATTTGGTAGTAGTCGCGGTGCCGAGGAGATGAACGAGGAGCCTAACTCTACTTCGCCCCCGCTCCGCCAAGAGCGCGAGAATGGTCGGCTGGAGTGGGGAGACGGGAAACAATGTTTATCTTAGAAATAACAAGGACTCATCCTTGGCATGGGCCTCGCTCACGCACAAAGAACCCGGCAAACACCCTTTTCATTAAAAACATCCCATACAGGTACAGTTCATACGGAATTAAAAACATGAGCAAGGGGGGTTACAAGTCTTAAAATTAACAAGTGCCCACAGGCTTACAAACTAAAAAGAGATAAGGTGCCCGTAATCCCTTTCTTGTCCCTCTCCTCAGAAGGTTGAACAAGATAGCAGGAGGGCAAAAGGGGTGCCTAGGCGAGGCGCAAGGAGCGGAAGGCACCAAGAGAACATCTTGGTGCCGGAAAAGGAGCTGGAAGATGAGGCAGCAGGCCGGCAATACGCGACGAAGGAGTCGGTGCCCGCGTACTCCGACTTGACGGCCGCCACCCGCCTTCTTCGCCTTATCCGGCCCTCCTACGCCAGCCGCCCAAGGAGACGACGGGGAGCGCCCCGATGGAGAGCTTGGCGAGGAAGGCCCTCGGCAGGGCGCGTGGCCGAGGGAGGGGCGGCGCGGTCAGTCGATGTCGGAGTCGGCATCCTGCCGCTCGACTCCCTCGTCGTCGTTGTCACTGTCCTCCTCGTCACTCCCGCTTGAGGAGGAATCTTCATCGTCGGAGGAGCTCTCCACGCAGCACTTCAGGCGAGTTCCAAGATCTCTGAAGACCTTGACGGAGAGCAGGCCGCCCTCCATTAACTTGAAGTAGAGGACGAGCCCCACCGTTAGGCTATGGATGCGAGAAAATGTCTTCCATCTGCGACGGAGGTACATAACATGAGGAGCGGGGAAGTCGACGTCGACCCGCGTGCCGCCGGTCCCGCAGCCCCTCATGTGCAGTCTGAGGGTCTGGGGTGGATCGAGCTCCATTTCCCGAGCGAAGGGGGTGGGGAGACGGAGACGACGACGCGGTGGCCGGCGCAGCTTGATGAAGAACTCGCGGGGCTGGTCCCCGACGTGACCCTCCGCCACGGGAGGCACCGCTGGCGGAGGCACGGTCGTCGCGCCACCTCGTCCCCCTCTCCCCCGACCGCCGCGGCGACCTCGGCCACGCCCCCTCCCCCTTCCTCTCGCGGCCGGCTCCGCCACCGCGGGCTCGTGGGAAGGAGGGACGCGCTGACGAGCAGCGACCCTCGTCACCACCGTCGAAGGCCCAGCACCTCCCCTCGCCATGGCAGGCGAAAGAAAGGAGCAAAGGTGGAGGAGGATGGATACTAAAGGAATGTGGGATGACGCCCTCCCTCCCCCTCCTTATAAAGGGGCGGGGTCGGGGCTCGGCCGCCCCACTCAGCCAATCCAGCCATCGGAGGCGCAGGGAATCAGGACCGACCCGCTGCCCCAATCAGCGACGGCCCGGTTTCCCACCTCCATCACCTGCCACCTGCATGAAGGATGCGTGGCGGGCGAGCAGGATCGAAACGACGGGTGAGGCGACCGTTCGCTGCCCCGTGATCATGGGGCATGGGCGCCTTGAAGACTGCGACCCGAGTCCACCCAGTAAATGAGCCGCGCCTCTACGCCTCCCTCTTTTTATGGGGAAGGCGCGAGCCGCCTCTTTACCACGACGCGACGCATGCGTGCAGGGACCGCCCCACGCATGACCCCCACGTCACGCACGACCCCCCCACGTCGCGCGTTCAACGCGGGTCATGGGGAAGCGCAGCGGACGGAACAGTTACTGCGGTAAAAAAAATGCCCCACCTGCCCGCGCACCGTTCTGGGCCTGGCCCAACAACGTGTCGCGCTTCTGTGTGGCCCAGGCCCGGGGGCTCTTGTCGGTGTACAAAAGTATGGGCACTCCTTTGTACCCCTTTACTTGTGCACGGGCAGTCGGAGCCACGCGCCACGGCCACACTTAGCAGGGCAAAGGAGAGAAGCCAAAGGCACAAGACGGTCAAGGCAACGCCAAGACCAGAAACACCAAAGAGCAAGAGGGCGAGGAGGACCCCCCGGCAAGGCCCTTGCCGGGGCGGCCTCCGCGGCCTCGGCGAGAGCCTTGCCGGGGCAACTTGCCCAACACCAACAGAGCGAGCCACCTTTGAGCCCACGGGTTCTGACCCAACCAACTACGTTGGAACCAAGGCTCGGGAGGCACCTCTGTGGTGGCATGCAGATCTTTGTCAAGATCATAAACTCACAAGATCAGATGAGAACCAGAAGACGGCGACCCTCGGCGGGATCCTAGCCGAGGAGATCCACAAGACCCCCGGCAAACGTCTTGCCGAGGACGACTGCAGCGCCACGGCAAGACCCTTGTCGGGCCCCCCGCAAGGCCCTTGCCGAGGGCGCCAGCAGGGCCACTTCCGGGCCCGCACCAGCCAAGACTCCACTGCCGTCCTCAAGCAGCTGCTAGCTCAACCAGCTGGGCAGGCACCTGCGTGGCGACGGGCGGCCTCTACGCCAACTCAGCAAGCACCTGCGTGGTGGCATGCAGATCTTCGTGAAGACCCTACCACCGCGCCACCTCAGCTGCCTGCCTGCCTACATGGCGCTACATGCATCGTTGGCCTGGGCGCGTGTCGAAGCAAGACGAGGCGGCGACGGACGGGGCGGGCCTCGTTCCCGTCCCCGATAAAGCTACGGGACACCTAAGCGATGCATTAAATGCGTCTTGTCCTATATTACGTGCGATAAGCTCGCAGCACTGTAGACCTTTCCACCTCATGTGTGCCACTTTGGCAGCCCCTTTCGACTATAAAAGGAGGCCCATGGCATACTGGAGAGGGATTCGGCTTTTTGGAACTGCGCAGCCACCGTAGCTAGTTTAGAAGCCCAAGAACACTCAATACATCCACCAAAGCAGGACTAGGGTTTTTCGCATCCTCGCGGCCCAAACCTGGGTAAACGATCCCTGTGCTTTTTGTTAGACCTGCTCTCCTCACAATCCCGCGCCCGCCGACCGTAGAAGGGATTCCAGTGATCCCATAGGTGTCGTTATCACCGAAAAAAAGTATGAAACAATTGCTTGGCTTGCCATCGGGGTTGTGCATGATTAAATACTTTGTGTGACGAAGATAGAGCATAGCCAGACTATATGATTTTGCAGGGATAACTTTCTTTGGCCATGTTATTTTGAGAAGACATGATTGCTTTATTAGTATGCTTGAAGTATTATTGTTTTTATGTCAATATTAAACTTTTATTTTGAATCTTATGGATCTGAACATTCATGCCACAATAAAGAGAATTACATTGAAAATTATGTTAGGTAGCATTTCACATCAAAAATTCTATTTTTATCATTTACCTACTCGAGGACGAGCAGGAATTAAGCTTGGGGATGCTTGATACGTATCCAACGTATCTATAATTTTGTATTGTTCCATGCTATTATATTATCTGTTTTGGATGTTTAATGGGCTTTAATATGCTCTTTTATATTATTTTTGGGACTAACCTATTAACTGAAGGCCCGGTGCCAGTTTCTGTTTTTTGCCTATTTCAGTGTTTTGCAGAAACGGAATACCAAACGGAATGAAACCTTCGCGAGGATCTTTCTTGGAACAAACGCAATCCAGAAGACTTGGAGTTGAAGTCTGGAACTCCGCGAGGCGGCCACGAGGCAGGAGGGCGCGCCCAGTGGGGTAGGCACGCCCCCCACCCTCGTGGGCCCCATGGAGCTCCACCGACGTACTTCTTTCACCTATATATAATCTTATACCCTAAAAACATCAGGGGGAGCCACGAAACCACTTTTCCACCGCCGCAACTTTCTGTACCCATGAGATCCCATCTTGGGGCCTTTTCCGGCGATCTGTCGGAGGGGGAATCGATCAAGGAGGGCTTCTACATCAACACCATAGCCTCTTCGATGAAGCGTGAGTAGTTTACCACAGACCTTCGGGTCCATAGTTATTAGCTAGATGGCTTCTTCTCTCTCTTTGATTCTCAATACAAAGTTCTCCTCGATGTTCTTGGAGATCTACTCGATGTAATACTTTTGCGGTGTGTTTGCCAAGATCCGATGAATTGTGGATTTATGATCAAGATTATCTATGAATAATATTTGGTTCTTCTCTGAATTCTTATATGCATGATTTGATATCTTTGCAAGTCTCTTTGAATTATCGGTTTAGTTTGGCCTACTAGATTGATCTTTCTTGCAATGGGAGAAGTGCTTAGATTTGGGTTCAATCTTGCGGTGTCCTTTCCTAGTGACAGTAGGGGCAGCAAGGCATGTATTGTATTGTTGCCATCGAGGATAAAAAGATGGGGTTTATATCATATTGTTTGAGTTTATCCCTCTACATCATGTCATCTTGCTTAATGTGTTACTATGTTCTTATGAACTTAATACTCTAGATGCATGATGGGTAGCGGTCGATGTGTGGAGTAATAGTAGTAGATGCAGAATCGTTTCGGTCTACTTGACACGGACGTGATGCCTATATTCATGATCATTGCCTAGATATTCTCATAACTATGCGCTTTTCTATCAATTGCTCGGCAGTAATTTGTTCACCCACTGTAATATATGCTATCATGAGAGAAGCCACTAGTGAAACCTATGGCCCCCGGGTCTATTTTACATTATATAAGTTTTCGATCTATGATTCTAGTTTCCTATTTATTTTATTTTGCAATCTTTACTTTCCAATCTATACAAAAAAGATACCAAAAATATTTACTTTACTATCTTTATTAGATCTCACTTTTGCGAGTGACCGTGAAGGGATTGACAACCCCTTTATCGCGTTGGTTGCAAGGTTCTTGATTGTTTGTGCAGGTACTAGGTGACTTGCGTGTAATCTCCTACTGGATTGATACCTTGGTTCTCAAAAACTGAGGGAAATACTTATGCTACTTTGCTGCATCACCCTTTCCTTTTCAAGGGAAAACCAACGCATGCTCAAGAGTTAGCAAGAAACATCATATGATCCGACTATATTAACAAAGCCCATGATATAGATCACGAGAGAGAGAGAGAGAGAGATTAAACACATAGCTACTGGTACAAACCCTCGAGCCCGAGGGTGGACTACTGCCTCCTCATCGTGGTGGCCGCTGGGATGATGTAGATGGCCACCGGAGATGATTCCCCCCTCCGGCAAGGTGCCGGAACGGGTCTAGATTGGTTTTCGGTGGTACGGAGCCCTGCAGCGGCATAACTTCTGATCTATGGTAACCCCGATGCGTTTCGGAATATTTGGGAATTTTATAGTGCAAAGAGGAGGTGCGGGAGGCCACCGAGGTGGGCACAACCCACCTGGGCGCGCCAGGGGGCGCCCTAGTGCGTTGTGCCCCCCTCGGGGCACCCCCCAGGTGCAGCTCTGGCCCAATGGATGTCTTCTGGCCCCAAAAAAAATCTCCAAAAAGTTCCGCGTTGTTTGGACTCCGTTTGATATTGATTTCCTGTGATCTAAAAAACAAGCAAAAAACAGCAACTGGCACTGGTCACTGGGTCAATAGGTTAGTCCCAAAAAATGATATAAAGTTGTTGTAAAATGATTGTGAAACATCCAAGAATGATAAAATAACAGCATGAATACTTCATAAATTATAGATACATTGGAGACGTATCAGGGGTGGGCTATTTATAGCCAGGAGGCAACCCGACCGGATTTGTCCGAAATGACCCTGGGTCACCAAGGAACTGACATGTGTCCAACGGTCAGATTTCAAACACACGCGGCAGCCTGACTTGGGCTACAAGTAAAGCTGACTCGTCCAGCTCTAGATAAGATTTGCTCTCATTGTCTTCGCCCGAAGACATAGGATTTGGTTGAGCATCACATCAGTCACTCTGACTTTGTTCACTTGGACCCCTCCTATGACTCAACAAATAAGAAAAGGAAACTACGAAGCAACTATGTCTTCGCACTCCATAGTCTTCATGTGAATGTCTTCTTATGCCATAATCTTCACTGTGAATATCTTCACAGACCACCATTGTCTTCAATGTCTTCACACATTTTTAGGGGTCATCTCTGGTAGGTAAACCGAATCAATAAGGGACTACTACCTGTGTTATCCTGCAATTCTCACAAACACATTAGTCCCTCAACCAATTTTGTCGTCAATACTCCAAAACCAACTAGGGGTGGCACTAGATGCACTTACAGGGAGGCCACCGAGGTGGGCACAACCCACCTGGGCGCGCCCTGGTGGGTTGTGCCCCCCTCGGGGCACCCCCCAGGTGCGGCTCTGGCCCAATGGATGTCTTCTAGCCCAAAAATTTCTCCAAAAAGTTTCGCGTTGTTTGGACTCCGTTTGATATTGATTTCCTGCGATGTAAAAAACAAGCAAAAACAGCAACTGGCACTGGGCACTGGGTCAATAGGTTAGTCCCAAAAAATGATATAAAGTTGTTATAAAATGGTTGTTAAACATCCAAGAATAATAAAATAACAGCATGAATACTTCATAAATTATAGATACGTTGGATACGTATCAATGCACCGTTGCTCCAGTTCGTCGTGCTGAGACACCACGTGATGATCGGGTGTGATAAGCTCTACGTTCACATACAATGGGTGCAAGCCAGTTTTGCACACGCAGAATACTCAGGTTAAACTTGATGAGCCTAGCAAATGCAGATATGGCCTCGGAACACTGAGATCGAAAGATCGAACATGAATCATATAGTAGATATGATCAACATAGTGATGTTCACCATTGAAAACTACTCCATCTCATGTGATGATCGGACATGGTTTAGTTGATATGGATCACGTGATCATTTAGATGACTAGAGGATGTCTATCTAAGTGGGGGTTCTTAAGTAATATGATTAATTGAACTTTAATTTATCATGAACTTAGTACCTGAGGGTAGTTCCCAATGTTTGGCACTTTCCATACTTCGTGGGTGCAACATCAACTGCTTGGGAGCTCAGCATGGTTTCACGTTCTATTTCACTACCCACTGGGGGTTGTGCTTCTTCCCCCTTCTCCCTCTTACCATGGCAAGTCCTTGGGAAGGTTATTCCCCGCCTACCTTTACTTTATTTTGAATCTTTTTTTCTTCTTTATTCTATTTATTCTGACCTCCATACTTCGATCGAGATATTGGACATAGAATGCCACTCTTTAAAAAGGAAAAAAGGAGCTCATTGAATGAGCATTCTCCATATTATGCCTTGAAGAGGACTCGAACCTCCATATTTGCATGTCTATGTTGTTGTTGATCAATGGCCCGTGCTACCGTTCCTTTGAATTTTAATGCATTCATAGAGAAAGCTAAGTTGAAAGATGATGGTAGCAACTACATGGACTGGGTCTGTAACTTGAGGATTATCCTCATTGCTGCACAGTAGAATTACGTCCTGGAAGCACCACTAGGTGCAAGACCCGCTGCAGGAGCAACACCGGACGTTATGAACGTCTGGCAGAGCAAAGCTGATGACTACTCAATAGTTCAGTGTGCCATGTTTTACGGCTTAGAATCGGGACTTCAACGACGTTTTGAACGTCATGGAGCATATGAGATGTTCCAGGAGTTGAAGTTAATATTTCAAGCAAATGCTTGAATTGAGAGATATGAAGTCTCCAATAAGTTCTACAGCTGCAAGATGGAGGAGAATAGTTCTGTCAGTGAACATATACTCAGAATGTTTGGGTACCACAACCACTTGACTCAACTGGGAGTTAATCTTCCTAATGATAGTGTCATTGACAGAGTTCTTCAATCACTGCCACCAAGCTACAAAAGCTTCTTGATGAACTATAATATGCAAGGGATGGATGTCGGTGTCAAAACCGGCGGATGTCGGGTAGGGGGTCCCGAACTGTGCGTCTAAGGTCGATGGTAACAGGAGACAGGGGACACGATGTTTACCCAGGTTCGGGCCCTCTCTATGGAGGTAATGCCCTACTTCCTGCTTGATTGATCTTGATGAATATGAGTATTATAAGAGTTGATCTACCACGAGATCATAATGGCTAAACCCTAGAAGTCTAGCCTGTATGATTATGATTGTCCCTATGGACTAAACCCTCCGGTTTATATAGACATCGGAGGGGACTAGGGTTGTACAAAGTCGGTTACAAAGAAAGGAATCTTCATATCCGAACGACAAGCTTGCCATCCACGCCAAGGAGAGTCCCATCCGGACACGGGTAAGAGTCTTCGGTCTTGTATCTTCATAGCCCATCAGTCCGGCCCATGTCCAACAGGCCGGACGCCCGAGGACCCCTTAATCCAGGACTCCCTCAATGGATAAGACAATTCCCGAGCTCTTCGGGATGCTAAAGGCTACGAAGGTAGAAATCAAGAAGGAGCATCAAGTGTTGATGGTTAACAAGACCACTAGTTTCAAGAAAAAGGGCAAAGGGAAGAAGGGGAACTTCAAGAAGAACGGCAAGCAAGCTGCTGCTCAAGTGAAGAAGCCCAAGTCTGGACCTAAGGCTGAGACTGAGTGCTTCTACTGCAAAGGGACTGGTCATTGGAAGCGGAACTGCCCCAAGTATTTGGCGGATAAGAAGGATGGCAAAGTGAAAGGTATATTTCATATACATGTTATTGATGTGTACCTTACTAATGCTCGTAGTAGCTCCTGGGTATTTGATACTGGTTCTGTTGCTCATATTTGCAACTCAAAACAGGGGCTACGGATTAAACGAAGATTGGCTAAGGACGAGCTGACGATGCGCGTGGGAAATGGTTACAAAGTCGATGTGATCACCGTCGGCACGCTACCTCTACATCTACCGTCGGGATTAGCTTTAGACCTGAATAATTGTTATTTGGTGCCAGTGTTAGGCATGAACATTATATTTGGATCTTGTTTGATGCGAGACGGTTATTCATTTAAATTAGAGAATAATGGTTGTTCTATTTATATGAGTAATATCTTTTATGGTCATGCACCCTTGATGAGTGGTCTATTTTTATCTCGATTGTAGTGATACACATATTCATAATATTGAAGCCAAAAGATGCAAGGTTAATAATGATAGTGCAACTTATTTGTGGCACTGCCGTTTATGTCATATTGGTGTAAAGCGCATGAAGAAACTCCATGCTGATGGGCTTTTGGAATCACTTGATTATGAATCACTTGATGCTTTCGAACCATGCCTCATGGGCAAGATGACCAAGACTCCGTTCTCCGGAATAATGGAGCGAGCAACAGACTTGTTGGAAATAATACATACTGATGTATGCGGTCCGATGAGTGTTGAGGCTCGCGGCGGGTATCATTATTTTCTGACCTTCACAGATGATTTGAGCAGATATGGGTATATCTACTTGATGAAACATAAGTTTGAAACATTTGAAAAGTTCAAAGAATTTCAGAGTGAAGTGGAAAATCATCGTAACAAGAAAATAAAGTTTCTACGATCTGATCGTGGAGGTGAATATTTGAGTTATGAGTTTGGTCTTCATTTGAAACAATGTGGAATAGTTTCGCAATTCACACCACCTGGAACACCACAGCGTAATGGTGTGTCCGAACGTCGTAACCATACTTTATTAGATATGGTACGATCTACTATGTCTCTTACCGATTTACCACTATCGTTTTGGGGTTATGCTTTAGAGACGGCTGCATTCACGTTAAATAGGGCACCATCTAAATCCATTGAGACGACACCATATGAAATGTGGTTTGGAGAGAAACCTAAGCTGTCGTTTCTTAAAGTTTGGGGTTGCGATGCTTATGTGAAAAAGCTTCAACCTGGTAAGCTCGAACCCAAATTGGAGAAATGTTTCTTCATAGGATACCCAAAGGAGACTATTGGCTACACCTTCTATCACAGATTCGAAGGCAAGATATTTGTTGCTAAGAATGGATCCTTTCTAGAAAAGGAGTTTCTCTCGAAAGAAGTGAGTGGGAGGAAAGTCGAACTTGATGAGGTAATTGTACCTGCTCCCGAATTGGAAAGTAGTTCATCACATAAATCAGTTCCAGTGATTCCTACACCAATTAGTGAAGAAGCTAATGATGATGATCATGAAACTTCAGATCAAGTTACTACCGAACCTCGTAGGTCAACCAGAGTATGGTCCGCACTAGAGTGGTACAGAAATCCTGTTCTGGAGGTCATGTTACTTGACCATGACGAACCTATGAACTACGAGGAAGCGATGATGAGCCCAGATTCCGCGAAATGGCTTGAGGCCATGAAATCTGAGATGGGATCCATGTATGAGAACAAAGTGTGGACTTTGGTTGACTTGCCCGATGATCGGCAAGACATAGAGAATAAATGGATCTTCAAGAAGAAGACTGACGCTGACGGTAATGTTACTGTCTACAAAGTTCGACTTGTTGCGAAAGGTTTTCGACAAGTTCAAGGAGTTGACTACGATGAGACCTTCTCACCCGTAGCGATGCTTAAGTCTGTCCGAATCATGTTAGCAATTGCTGCATTTTATGATTATGAAATTTGGCAAATGGACGTCAAGACTGCATTCCTTAATGGATATCTTAAAGAAGAGTTGTATATGATGCAACCAGAAGGTTTTGTCGATCCAAAAGGTGCTAACAAAGTGTGCAAGCTCCAGCGATCCATTTATGGACTGGTGCAAGCCTCTCGGAGTTGGAATATACGCTTTGATAGTGTGATCAAAGCATATGGTTTTATACACACTTTTGGAGAAGCCTGTATTTACAAGAAAGTGAGTGGGAGCTCTGTAGCATTTCTGATATTATATGTGGATGACATATTGTTGATCAGAAATTATACAGAATTTTTGGATAGCATAAAAGGACACTTGAATAAGAATTTTTCAATGAAAGACCTCGGTGAAGCTGCTTATATATTGGGCATCAAGATCTATAGAGATAGATCAAGACACTTAATTGGACTTTCACAAAGCACATACCTTGATAAAGTTTTGAAGAAGTTCAAAATGGATCAAGCAAAGAAAGGGTTCTTGCCTGTGTTATAGGGTGTGAAGTTGAGTCAGACTCAATGCCTGACCACTGCAGAAGATAGAGAGAAAATGAAACTCATTCCCTATGCTTCAGCCATAGGTTCTATCATGTATGCAATGTTGTGTACCAGACCTGATGTGTGCCTTGCTATTAGTTTAGCAGGGAGGTACCAAAGAAATCCAGGAGTGGATCACTGGACAGCGGTCAAAAACATCCTGAAATACCTGAAAAGGACTAAGGATATGTTTCTCGTTTATGGAGGTGACAAAGAGCTCGTCGTAAATGGTTACGTCGACGCAAGCTTTGACACTGATCCGGATGACTCTAAGTCACAAATCGGATACGTATTTATATTGAATGGTGGAGCTGTCAGTTGGTGCAGTTCCAAGCAAAGCGTCGTGGCGGGATCTACGTGTGAAGCGGAGTAATAGCTGCTTCGGAAGCAACAAATGAAGGAGTCTGGATGAAGGAGTTCATATCCGATCTAGGTGTCATACCTAGTGCATCGGGTCCAATGAAAATCTCTTGTGACAATACTGGAGAAATAGCCTTGGCGAAGGAATCCAGATTTCACAAGAGGACCAAACACATCAAGAGACGCTTCAATTCCATCCGTGATCAAGTCAAGGAAGGGGACATAGATTTGCAAAATACATATGGATCTGAATGTTGCAGACCCGTTGACTTGTAACATCCCAAATTTTCAATTTGGAAGGTTATACATTAGATCATCATTGCATAGCATATTTTATTGCATTTTGGCAAAATCCTCGAAAATCCTAAGCAACTCAAGGACCCTCGGAGAGAGTTGGGCATTTTTCGCGGTTTTCATATTTGATTTTTATCAAATAATGAAACGAGGATTTTTGGTTTTAATTATTTTTCTCTCCGAAAAATATTTCGTATTAAAATAAATGAGAGGAGAAAATATGACTTCTCCAAAATAATTGAAATATTGGAGGAAAAATATTAAAATCAAATATTTGATTTTATTCGGATTTTATTTGCAATTTTAATTGCATTAGAAAAATTGCATGTTTTCAAAACTGCATTTTTGGGCCAAGAAAATGTTCATCTCGTTCTAATTATTTTAATTAGACGGTGAAAGTTTATTTTGGCATTTTTAGATTTTTATTTATTTTTCTAGGATTTTTTTTTAGTTTCGGCGGAATTATATATAAAAAAAAATCCCGCGCCCGACTGGGCCGAGGACCAGCCGAGCCAGGCCGGCCCATCTCCCCGCGCCTCCGTCTCCCTCCTGGAGACCGGATCGAGCACGCGCCGCCGCCCGAGTCCGGCTCGAGGCCGCCACCCCGCCGCCTTGCCCCCTCCCCCACGGCAGCCCCCCTCCCCTTCTATAAGTACCCGCCGACCCCGCCGCTTCCCTCACCCCGTCCCGAATGCCGCCGCCGAAGGAGCCCGCCGGAGCCGCCCGAGCCGACGCCGAACGCCGCCGCCGTTCCGCCGCCCCCTCGTCGACCCCGCCGCCTCCCGTCACCTCCCCGCACCTCGCCGCCCTCTCCCGAGCCCGCCGGAGCCCCGTCCCGCCCCACCGGAGATACCGAGCCGAGGTATACCGAGCCGCCGCCCCGAGTCCGGTTTTTCTTTAAAAACCGATTCGGTTTATTTTGAAACCCTAGGTTTTTTTTTATAGATCGGTTTTTTTTATTTGGTTTAGTTAGTTAGTGAACGTTCGCCGGTCCGTTCATTTTAACGGACGCGTTCACCGTTTAGCCGCAGTTAACGAACATCCGTTCGATTAGCTGTTCGTCAGTTTTCTTTTTCTCGGATTTTCCACGATTATTCCAGATCGCGATTTCCGATCTGTTTTTCGTTTTAGTTTATCTTTTCGCTCGTTTATCGGAATCAGGCGATTCAAGCGCCTAGAGTTTCGTCTCGAAATTATCTTCCCGTTTGACCAACTCAAACAAGTTTTTGATACTGTAAAATTTGACTTAGATCCAGATTAGTAAACGAAGCCTGTTTCTTTCGCCGTTTGACTTTCGTTGCTTCGTTTGATTTGATTCTTTTTGCAAACCGGAGTTCTTAAGTTGAACTTTCTGGTTAGATCTTTTATTTGAGTTTTTCTTGTGCATTAGAGGAGTGCTTATTGTTTGTTTGCTTGTTTGTTTGCGATAGAGTACTCGGAGTGCGCCGCTTACTACTTCGAATCTCTAGGTTTCACGGATCATCAGCAAGGCAAGTAACACTTTGATCATACTTCTTTTACTACCCAGTTTTATTGCATTAGACCAATCCTCAAACATTGCATGATTAGGATCTAATTAAATTGTGGGTATTGGGAAGTAGTTGAGGTAGTACCTATTATCTGTTTATTATCAAACCTTTGGGAGTTACTTCTACGTTTGCTCATATTGCTATGCTATGCTAGTAGACGTGGATTGGGTTTGAGTGTTACCATGACAGATGTGAGATTGTTAATCAATGGTTAACCTTAAGGTGGCAACTAAAACTCACATCTGGGTAGATTGAGGTACCTGGGTGTTCCAGGATTGCATGTTTTTCTTTTGGACTGCCACCCAGGTTCAAAGGGATCATGAGATTATTCATGCTAGAAACTTCCGTGTGCAGCCACAAGCTATTATGGGCTCTAGCATAGTTGAGTAGGTTACATGATCTCTTGAAGAGGTGGGCTAGCAGATGTAGGGGAAAGTAGGTGTAACTGTCCACCCGGAGTAAAGAGTTATTGTTTCTGAAAGACTGTGTCTCGGTCATCCGTTTCTCAAACATCATGTAGTGCGAGAATCAAGCGGCAAAACTATAACCATAGAGCCTTCTACCAGCCATATATGCATGTAGTATAGCATTATTATGTTCATTACTCTCTATGTGTTACATTGCCAGCATATTCCATGTGCTGACCCGTTTTCGGGCTGCAACGTTTCATGTTGCAGACTTTTCAGACGACGAGTAAGGTGCCTTAGGTCGTGGTCTTATACTTAGTGATGCCGTTGGAGTTGATGGACTCACTTATCTTCCAAGTCTTCCGCTGTTATCATTTTTAGATGGCCTTAAGACATATTTGTCATACTTATTTCTCTCTTGAGATACTCGATGTAATAAGTGTGTGATTGCTACTCTGTTATAAATCCTCCAAGTACTGTGCGTGTCAGCATTACTGATCCAGGGATGACACTGGTGCGCGGTAGATCAGACTGTTTGAGGTCTGGTCGCTACATGACTAAACCTCTCTCACGAGCAAAACATGATCAGCACCAAGACTCCATGGGTGTTAGAATATGTAATCTAGATTATTGACTCTAGTGCAAGTGGGAGACTGAAGGAAATATGCCCTAGAGGCAATAATAAAGTTGTTATTTATATTTCCTTATATCATGATAAATGTTTATTATTCATGCTAGAATTGTATTAACCGGAAACTTAGTACATGTGTGAATACGTAGACAAACAGAGAGTCCCTAGTATGCCTATACTTAACTAGCTCGTTAATCAAAGATGGTTAAGTTTCCTAGCCATAGACATGTGTTGTCATTTGATGAACGGGATCACATCATTAGAGAATGATGTGATGGACAAGACCCATCTGTTAGCTTAGCACTATGATCATTTAGTTTATTGCTATTGCTTTCATCATCACTTATACATGTTCCTATGACTATGTGATTATGCAACTCCCGAATACCGGAGGAACACTTAGTGTGCTATCAAACGTCACAACGTAACTGGGTGATTATAAAGATGCTCTACAGGTGTCTCCGATGGTGTTTGTTGAGTTGGCATAGATCGAGATTAGGATTTTTCACTCCGAGTATCGAAGAGATATCTCTAGGCCCTCTCGGTAATGCACATCACTATGAGCCTTGCAAGCAATGTGACTAATGAGTTAGTTACGGGATGATGCATTACGGAACAAGTAAAGAGACCTGTCGGTAACGAGATTGAACTAGGTATGATGATACCAACGATCGAATCTTGGGCAAGTAACATACCGATGACAAAGGGAACAACGTATGTTGTTGTGCGGTTTGACCGATAAAGATCTTCGTAGAATATGTAGGAGCCAATATGAGCATCCAGGTTCCACTATTGCTTATTGACTGGAGATATGTCTCGGTCATGTCTACATAGTTCTCGAACCCGTAGGGTCCGCACGCGTAACGTTCGATGACGATTTGTATTATGAGTTATGTGATTTGATGACCGAAGTTTGTTCGGAGTCCCGGATGAGATCACGGACATGACGAGGAGTCTCGAAATGTTCAAGAGGTAAAGATTCATATATTGGAAGGTTATATTTGGACACCAGAATGGTTTCGGGAAGTATCGGATAAGTTTCGGAGTACCTGGAGGTTACCGGAACCCCCCGGGGAAGTAATGGGCCTTAGTGGAAAGGAGAGAAGGGCCACAAGGGGAGGCAACGCGCCCCCCATGGGCAGGTCCGAATTGGACTAGGTGTTGGGGATCGTAGCAGAAATTAAAATTTTCTACGCATCACCAAGATCAATCTATGGAGTTTACTAGCAACGAGAGGGGAGGAGTGCATCTACATACCCTTGTAGATCGCGAGCGGAAGCGTTCAAGAGAACGGGGTTGATGGAGTCGTACTCGTCGTGATCCAAATCACCGATGATCCAAGCGCCGAACGGACGGCACCTCCGCGTTCAACACACGTACGGAGCGGTGACGTCTCCCACGCCTTGATCCAGCAAGGAGGAGGGAGAGGTTGAGGAAGAAGGCTCCAACAGCAGCACGACGGCGTGGTGGTGGTGGAGTGACAGTTCTCCGGCAGGGCTTCGCCAAGCACACGCGGAGGAGGAGAGGTGTTGGGGAGGGGAGGGGCTGCGCCTTGGATGTGGTGCTGCAGCCCTCCCCTCACCCCTCTATTTATAGGGAGAAGGGGAAAGGGGGGCGGCCCCTCTAGATGAGATCTAGAGGGGGGCGGCGGCCAAGGGGGGAGGGAGCTTGCCCCCCAAGCAAGGGGGGCGCCCCCCCCCCCTTTAGGGTTTCCCCCAAACCCTAGGCGCATGAGCCCTAGGGGGGTTGGCGCCTAGCCCACTAAGGGCTGGTTCCCTTCCACCTACAACCCATAAGGCCCTCTGGGGCAGGTGGACCCCCGGAACCCCTCCGGTGGTCCCGGTACAATACCGGTATACCCCCGAATATTTCCGGTGACCGTATGGTGACTTCCCATATATAAATCTTTACCTCCGGACCATTCCGGAACTCCTCGTGACGTCCGGGATCTCATCCGGGACTCCGAACAACATTCGGTAATCACATACAAACCTTCCTTATAACCCTAGCGTCATCGAACCTTAAGTGTGTAGACCCTACGGGTTCGGGAATCATGCAGACATGACCGAGACACCTCTCTAGCCAATAACCAACAGCGGGATCTGGATACCCATGTTGGCTCCCACATGTTCCACGATGATCTCATCGGATGAACCACGATGTCGGGGATTCAAGCAATCCCGTATACAATTCCCTTTGTCAATCGGTACTTTACTTGCCCGAGATTCGATCGTCGGTATCCCAATACCTCGTTCAATCTCGTTACCGGCAAGTCACTTTACTTGTTCCGTAATGCATGATCCCGTGACTAACTACTTAGTCACATTGAGCTCATTATGATGATGCAATACCGAGTGGGCCCAGAGATACCTCTCCGTCATACGGAGTGACAAATCCTAGTCTCGATCCGAGCCAACCCAACAGACACTTTCGGAGATACCTGTAGTGCACCTTTATAGCCACCCAGTTACGTTGTGATGTTTGGTACACCCAAAGCATTCCTACGGTATCCGGGAGTTGCACGATCTCATGGTCTAAGGAAATGATACTTGACATTAGAAAAGCTTTAGCAAACGAACTACACGATCTAGTGCTATGCTTAGGATTGGGTCTTGTCCATCACATCATTCTCCTAATGATGTGATCCCGTTATCAATGACATCCAATGTCCATGGTCAGGAAACCGTAACCATCTATTGATCAACGAGCTAGTCAACTAGAGGCTCACTAGGGACATGTTATGGTCTATGTATTCACACATGTATTACGATTTCCGGATAACACAATTAAAGCATGAACAATAGACAATTATCATGACCAAGGAAATATAATAATAACCATTTTATTATTGCCTCTAGGGCATATTTCCAACACTAGGAGGGGGCGGCGCCCCCCTCTTTCCTTCTCCCCTCCTCCCCCTTCCATCTCCCCCTTGTTGGAATAGGAAAGGGGGGTTGAATCCTAGTTGGACCGGGAGTCCAAGTAGGACACCCCCCCTTGGCGCGCCCCCCTTGGGCCGGCCTCCTCTCCTCCCCCCTTTATATACGTGGGAGGGGGGCACCCCAAAGGCACACCAAGTCTTCTCTTAGCCGTGTGCGGTGCCCCCCTCCACAGATACACATCTCGGTCATACCGTCGTAGTGCTTAGGCGAAGCCCTGCGCCGGTAACTTCATCATCACCGTCGCAATGCCATCGTGCTGACGAAACTCTCCCTCGGCCTCAACTGGATCAAGAGTACGAGGGACGTCATTGAGCTGAACGTGTGCTGAACACGGAGGTGCCGTACTTCGGTGCTTGGATCGGTTGGATCGTGAAGACGTTCGACTACATCAACCGCGTTACTAAACGCTTCCGCTTTCGGTCTACGAGGGTACGTGGACACACTCTCCCCGCTCGTTGCTATGCTTCTCCTAGATAGATCTTGCGTGATCGTAGATTTTTTTTTTGAAATACTACGTTCCCCAACAGAATCTTGCGCCAGAAATTCGCAGACATTCCATAAAAGATCTCCGTATAATTTTATCGCGTTTGGACTACATTTGATATGGATTTTCCGTAAAAAAATATGCAACAAACAGGAACTGACATTAGGCACTAGATTAATATGTTAGTCCAAGAAAATCATATAAATTGCTGCTAAAGGTATGTGGAAGTAGTAGGATAATGGCAATGAAACAATAAAAAATTATAAATATAACGGAGACGTGTCACATTGCATGGTGTAGACGGAAGAGTTCTTAGTGGGTTTGGGCGGCTATCATTCCAGCCAAGTTGCCTTCGGCCATGAGATGCAATCTATGGACGACGGCTTAATGCAGAGGGTATGGTTGTGTATCGGCGGTTGTGGGATTTCTAGCCAAACGCATGTAGCTGCTATGATCATGAAAAAGTGATGGCAACAAGACAACACATGATTGACTCCAATTTGGTGGTGCTCCTCGAGTACCCGGTCTCGAGCTCCGGGGTGAAAATCATAGGTCTGATCCGAGTTGGTTATACGTGGCAGTGGCAATGTTCTTGCGTCGTTACCTTGTCGAAGACATTGCTTGAATATACTCTGACTTTTTTTCGTAAGGCATCGGATGTGAAACTGTTCAGGCTAGTGTGTTCCTGCCGAATTTATAATAGAGGTGCATCTGATACATCACACCTGCCCATTCGAATAGGTTCATCACATACGCACATGGCTATACGGATGAGCGTGAAACATTACCAGTATCGTCACATAAAACAACTAATGAAAAAGCAATACAGGGTAAATAGGTCTCACTTGAGACAAGATCCAAAATACATCCAAGTCACATTACAGTACATCCATTACATAGCGGAAACATGGCGAGTCTGAGTACATGCAACAACTCGAATGCCTAGAGAGGCTAGAACGTAAAAGCAAACCGTTCCCCATTCCAGAGGTCTTGGTCTGCTCCTCAGGATCTCCTATCTACTCGTCATCGTAGTAATCCACGTAGTATACACCGAAAGTGTCATCGTAGCAGTAATCCTCTGCATTTTGTGGTTATGGCAAGGGTGAATAGATGACATACTCAGAAAGGCTCACATGGATTTATACTACTGATGCAACATGCTTCGAAGGAAAAGGATATCGGTTAAGCGGTGCAAGCACCTAAGCATTCTACAGAGACACGCTACAACTTGCGTTTGTAGAGAAGAAGAGGGAGCACATAACAACAAAGGAAACGAGCATCGTCTACTCTATGCACCCACCTAGGCGAACATAACACTACCTTAGTCTTCCCCTCACATCCCCACGAGGAAGAACCCACAAGGCACTACAGGGTTAAGCAAGTTTTAATTATTAAGGTCAAAGTTGTACCATGATCAAGTTTTTACGACCGAGCATTGACCAGGCCGTCTACCCGGTCAGTTTGGGGAGCACAACTATGGCAGCTAGGTGGTGGCTATAATTCAAAATAGTGCACAAGCTCGTTTACACATAGTGAACAGTAATTTCAAAAATAAATAATTAAACAAAATTTTAAAAACTTGAAAATTTTAGGCATCGAGGATGCTTCATGTGTGCAAATTTTTGTGGCGTTTGAACATCTGAGGAGTGCGTAACAAAAATAAAATAAAATCCGCTCTGAATACTGTTCCTTTTCATAGATTCTCGTACACCGAGCTGCTCAAATGTCCAAATACCACAAAATTTTGCAAGTACCTAGCGCACACGAGCATCCTCAATGCCTAAAATTTTCATTATTTATGACTTTTTTTTTACTATTTTTGAATTTATTGTTCACCACCGGGTGTAGATGATCCTGGATGCAGAATCGCCGCTCTCATGTGGTGGATCCTATATGCCAACAAATAGTAGTGGCTTCGTTGAGAGCAAGCCTACCGACTCTTCTAGTTGGGTTGACCCATTTTTAGGCTTCACTATTTCTTCACTTGGGGGTCTTGGTTCGGGAACCTATTAGAGCGACTCTAGCAGACCCCGCATCCTCCCGGCCCGCAAAACGTGTTTGCAGTTCACGCAAAAACGCCTTTGCGGAATATCTTTTTTACGGGTCGGCTTTGCGGCGTCTGATCTGGCGCAGCTCCTCCCGGCCCGCAAAACTTAGATTTGCAACTTAAATTGATCTAGCATAATGCATTTCTTTGCTTTTGCAACAACATTAGATACAAAAGACATCACCAAATCTTTGCTAGAATAGCAAAACCAAAGAAAACAAGAACCACAAGTATGCATTTCAGAAGATTTCCAACTTCCATAACTGCTCCCACAAGTTGGACTAATATCTTCTCCATGCATTCATTGTTGATCTGCGGATTCTTGATTTTGCATTCTTCTTTCTTCATCTTTGGTTCGAAAGAAGTAGATCTTGCTTCCCCTCTAGTTGCACATGCAGCCGCATCATTGCCTTTGATTGTACTAAGGAGTGCACTAACATCTATTAAGTTTCTTCCTATCAACAAATCAATGTATTGGCGTTCCCAAAACCCAAATGAGCATCCATCGTCCTACACAAAAGAATGAGCAAGCTCGAAGTGAGCTACCGCAATTGAACTAAAGAATGAGCTATGAAATGAGCTACCGCAAGTGCACGTACCCCGTCGTTTTCGCATTTGAAGAACACCCATCCGGGGTGCTTCAGCGTGCCCGAAGTGAGCCACGGCACTTTCTGCGTGCAGTCGTCGCACTCTATGAGCGGCATCGGCAAGCCACAAAGACGCTGCGCGAGCGCCGAGCCCGGTGGATGGCCGGACGAATCCATGCCCGCAAACCTTCGGCGGCGGCGGGCAGACGAACCCGTACCTTCATGCGGCGATGCGCCCTTGCCTGGGCTGCGGGAGAGGCTCCCCGACCACTCCATCGCTTGGGGTAGCAACCGGCGGCCGGAAAAAGCCAAATCCGGTGGCCCGCGATGAAGTGCCGCAAATCTGCAAATCCGGTGGCCCGCCGACGCAGGGGGGAAGGGAGGGGAGGCCTCGTGCGCGTGGCGGCCTTCTGGCGTGCTCCTGCCGGCTGCTTTCGCCGGAATCTTGGGCGGCGGCCAGCGGCGGCGCGAGGGGGGAGAGGAGAGGTGGTTGGTGGGGAAAGCGCGGGATGAAATGTCCCCCCACCAACCGCTTCCGCTTATATGCAGGGCACCGCAGCCGCGAGGGGGAAACCCACGTTTTCCCGGGTTGAGGTCGGGATTTTGCCGCGCCCCCTAAAATTTTTTGCGGGCCGGGGCGGGATGCGGGGTCTGATCGGGCTAGTTTTTCCGCCCCGACCCGCATTTTGGCGGTTATTTTACGGGTTGGGGCGGGATGCGGGGTCTGCTAGAGTTGCTCTTAGAGGTTTCTTACCGGTTTTGTAAACATTCTAGGAGGTCTCTGAACTTATTTTTTGTTTTATTTATTGGGTTTATTTTCTTTTTTCATTTATTTTTCTTCTATTTTTGTGTATTATAAAAAATTCAGAGTGTATTACAAAAATGTTCATCATATATTTGAAATGCTCACCATATATTATAAAAAAGTCATCTTGCATTAAATGTTCATCTTATATTAAGAAAACGTTCAACTTATATTAGAAACATGTTCAGCGTGTATTAAAAAATTGTTCAGCATATATTGCAAAGAAGTTCACTGTATTTAAAGAAAAGTTTACATATATCACAATAAAAATGCGTGTACAATTTTTTTCGCCGTATATTAAAAAAATTGTTCAACATATATTACAAAAATGTTCAAAATAAAAGCTGACAAAAAAATAGGGAGCTACAATGAACCAGATGCTACAGTGCTGCATCCCTACTGTGTCGGTCCACTATGGTGTATCGGGTGCTACAGTGAACCGGTCAGCCACAGTGCCTTTCATTCGCTAATGTGCCAGTTTCTATGGACGTGGAGTTTCTGAGCCCTAGCTAAAATGAGCTCGGTGAAAAGTAAAATCCGGAAAAATTGATTTATTTTTTATAAAAAAATTACAGATTTCTTTGGTACGGACATTGCCTGAATCTTTATGTCAAAAAATCATCTTTAAATTATATTTTTGAAAGCCGTGGGAAAAAATATTTGATGCTCCAAAAATGGTATTTTTCGAAAGCATTTTGGAGTGCTGGTTTTGTTTTTTACGACTTACACAAATGGCTTTTCAAGATGAAATTTTGCGAGCACGTCAAACTTTTGTCAATGTTTGGAAAAAAATAGATTTCTTTGAATTTGTTTTCATTTTTTTAGTTTACTGTTCATCCTGAGCTCAAATGAGCCCGGGAGCAGAAGATGACTTTTGGGTTTCTATTCGCTACATCCAAAATGACCGTCCCAGTTGGTAGGCTCGACAATTTATTTTACCCCGTCAAAAAAGAAAAGAGGGGTGCCAAAGGATTTTATTTTACCCCGTCAAAAAAGAAAAGAGGGGTGCCGAAGGATGTGAACGTGCTAGCTTTTTTCCTTCTTCCTTGCATGTTTTTCATTTGCACAATGTAGTTTCAAGGAGTCAGCTCATTGTAATGATTATATATATTTTTTCAAATGATTAGTTGCTGTTTTTACATAAATGTAGTCAAACTTTGAAAAATATGACTTAACACAATTCTAATATGCGAAGTAAAAAACGAAAGGAAATACAACGATACGACTCACGGTTTGCAGCCAGGGAGAACCGGCTATGCCATTTGAAAAACGATACGACTCACGATGCTTGTGTATGTGGGATGGCCGTGTATGTGAGGGACTTTAATTGTACTGTGATAAAAAAACTGTACTACGAGTACCTGGTTTTTTTAGAAGCGAGTGTTCTTTTCTCTGAACGCTGAGGGGACCGGCAGATCGACCTCCAATCACTCCTGGCCCAAATCACTGTAACACAAGCAGCCCACATTTCTCTCTAAAAAAACCTACTATGCCAACATCTCCGCCACGTCACCGATCCGCACCACCAGCCTCCCGCCGCATCCAACCTTCTGATCGCAATCCAACAGCCCAACTCTACCGTCACACGGATCGACCCAGCAGAGAGCAGACACCTCCCGCCTCCAACCCCCCAAAATTTCGGGGCTTCCCTCCCAACTCCGCCCCATATAAACCCGTCAACTCCGATTCCCCAATCCATCCCAAGCTTCAACATCCACACCACTCCCTTCTTCTCCCAGATCCATCGACGATGTCCGGGCGCGGCAAGGGCGGCAAGGGGCTGGGAAAGGGCGGCGCCAAGCGCCACCGGAAGGTCCTCCGCGACAACATCCAGGGTATCACCAAGCCGGCGATCCGGAGGCTGGCCAGGAGGGGCGGCGTGAAGCGCATCTCCGGCCTCATCTACGAGGAGACCCGTGGCGTCCTCAAGATCTTCCTCGAGAACGTCATCCGCGACGCCGTCACCTACACCGAGCACGCCCGCCGCAAGACCGTCACCGCCATGGACGTCGTCTACGCGCTCAAGCGCCAGGGCCGCACCCTCTACGGCTTCGGAGGCTAGATCCGTCTAGTGGAGCAACTTCCTCGTTTGCTCTGTGTGACATGTATCGTGCTAGATGGGATTTACTGCTTTGGCGTGCGTCGTTGTGTTCTGTCTTGGGTTCAGTAGGCTGTGTAATACCTGTTCAATGCAATCAGTTCGATTCTGAATCCTGACGAAATGCTTCACTGTTGAATTGTGATTTGTTTTCTCTGAGACCGACTGATTTGATCTGCTTGGACAGTACAGCTGCAGTGAATCAGTCTTTTATTTCTTAACACTCGTTTCTTCCCAGATTAGATTGTACTGCTCTACTGAATCTGGCTTTCATTTGTTCAAGTATTTGGCGCTAGCTGCTTCTCAGTTTAGATCCCATATCTGTACTGAATCATCCTTCTATCTGACACTCGTTGCAATCTGTAGAAGAGATGGAATTCGTCCGCTCAGGTCCAGTGTTTTGGTTTGGCATCACTATGGAATGAACTTCGAATATTTCTGTTGCTTTCAGTGGTATGAATACTCATAAATATGGCTTCTGTTCCTGAACGCTACATCAATCCTCTGGAGCTACTGTCAGCGTTGATATGGTACTGAGGCTCTTCACTAAACATATTTCTTTGTCCTAATTGTACTGTTCCTTCGAGGAATGAGCAGTAGAGATTTTTATATTCTTCTCTTCAAAATCTTGTTCCTCACTGTGATATACAGTGCAACCAAGTCATAGGTTGTAGCGATATTGGTCATTCTATAGAGCAGGAATTGTGTGACTCGGTTCCTTAGATCTTCACTGATCAAGCTACACAAATGCAGTAGGTGATAAACTTTTTTATGTATGTATTTCATGTCACCTAGAGAAGGCAATAAAACATGTCATGCAATGGATTATCTCTGGGTTTTCGTTATCGAGAGTAGCGTTACGAAGCTTGGGTGCATCTGCACCTGCGTGTACAGTAAATTAAAAAAAATCAACCAAACTTTAAAAAGTCTGAAGTTTATACACATGAAAGATAAGAGATTTTTCTAGGTGTTTGCAAATTTTGGCGTTGAGACGACATCCGTGGAACTCAATTCAATTTTTTTTAAGCTCCATAAATGTCCAAAGCTGCAAAAAAATTCAAGCTCCAATTTTGCCTTTTCTTTGTAGCGAGATTCTCGTGTGCCATGTCAGCATAAAAATTTGCAAGCACCTAAAAGAGTCTTTCATCTTAGATGTGTAATTTTTTCAAATTGGTTTAGTATTTACTTGTTTTTACTGTTCATTCTGGAGCATTATCCATCTCACAATGCATTTTTATTTGTTGGTCTTTTGGACCGCTGTCAAGCCGTGCTATGAGATATTCTATGTCAGAACAATGAAGCATACATTGTTATGGTACATGGAGCGTTGGACTTATTTAACTCACCGTAAACTGTAAGAAACCCTTCATATTGCAAATAAATAAGATATCAGTTGGGTGCTCACTTATTACTTGGTACGCTTTACCTCACATCATATGGCCATATCTCCGTATTTTATTTTTGTCAGTGGTACACGAATTTCTACATTTGAGTACAGGCAAATACATGTCTCTTTTGAAGTCACTACAAGCCAACTAGTATAATAGAATTGTTACAATGGTTTTACAAAGCTTAATTGGATATTGAGGACATTAATGCCATCATGGTGCTAAGTCTTTTGTAAGTTTGCACCAAATTATATCCGTTCAACGCAAATATAAGTATTCCATTGGATCTTTAATTGCCATCTTCATTTTTCATTAAATCACACATTTCCTTGAAGCTACTTGTAGTAGGCAAAAAATTCCACAGAGCGCGTGGGGTATCCTCTAGTAGTAGTGAACACCCCCAAAATCGGAGAAATTACCAAACCTATGCGGTTTGGTTTATGTAGTTATTGTTGATGCTGCAAATATATTTGAAATTTCCGTGAGAATTTGAATAACATATTGCAAAAAAAAGAGAATATCATTTGTTCATATTATATCTGTGCATATGAGAGGTAAATCCCAATACTTATACATAAGACAAGAGATGGACCGAATATATTAGTATATTCCATCTCTCCAACCAAATACTAACTTGTACTTCTTTCGTTTCAAATTATAAGATGTTCTAACTTTTATTTTGAATCGGATATATATAGACACATTTTAGTGTGTTTGTTCACTAATTTTCGTCCGTATGTACTCCATATTGAAATATCCAAAACGTCTTATAAGTCAAAGGAAACGGAGGTGATACTAATCATTTGTTTAATCTAATTTGTCCCAGCCAAACATATGAATAGAACCAAGGTCCCCATCTTCCCCATGCGTTGGGCGCACCTCTTATTCCCGTCTCCAACTCGAGACAAACGCCCACTTATTAAATCCGGCGCCACGTCATCGACCTGGAAGCGGCGGGGAAGGGGGCGGCGACGGGGTTGGACGTGTCGGCCATGGCGGGAGGGCAGGAGGATTTTGGGGAGAAATGATGGGAATGGAGATGGTGTGCCACAGATGAGCGAGCCTGGGGAGGACGTTGCCGGCGTCCGCTGTGTGTCCATGCAGACGCAAACCTGACACAATTTGGGCTGAAAATGGGTCCAAGCGGACGAGAAAACCGACATTTATCTGTTTTTGTCGGCGCGTTGGGCCATGTTTTTTGTGCCCGCGGATCCAAATAGATCCGGACGGACGAAATGGGTCGACGCGTTGGAGTTGACCGGAGTTCTTGGCTTGTCAAAGTTTCCTCCTTGTTTCTCCCTTTCTAATGAATGATTTTTTCTCGTGTAATATCATGGACCACCCTTTTATAGTTCTTCTAACTGTTCTGTTAGAGATAATTTAGAGCATTGATGAAAAAGAAAAGGCGAATCCATGGTGTGCTTAGTGTGGTTAACATGGAGATTAGGAAACGATGTGAATTATTTGTATGATATCATATACTATGTAGTGTCAAAAAACATCTTACATTATAGGACGGAGGGAGTATTTGTTATACTTGTAAGCGCACTTATAAATTGTTGATTCTGCAAACACAATTGATATGTCATTCAGAATTCTAATAACATACTGCGAAAACTAAAAAAAAATCACAAATATTCTTATTGTTTATGTGCATATGAGAGGTAATCTCACCACTTCCACATAAGACGAGAGATGGATCAAATCTATTTTCCATTCTATTTCTCCAGCCAAGCACTAACTTGCAACCATTGTATTTACCCAATTTGCCCCAACCAAACATATGAATGTAACCAAATATGAGTGAAACAGACTGTAAAAATAGAAAAACTCTGACTAAAACAGAAACCATGAAACAAACGCCCAAAATCCCACAAACGGCGCCACGTCATCAATCCGGGCCAGCACCCTCCCACCTCATCCCACCCTTCTGATCTCAATCCCAACGTCGCATCTCCACCGTCTCGCGGATCGACCCAACAAAGCACCTCCCGGCTCCCGCCCCCAGGGAAAATATCTAGTGCTACCAAGCCTTAGATGCTACCATGATACGGGCTTTTGGACCGTCGGATTTTCAGATCAGGCGGCTCTCAATAACTTTGCCACACTTGCAAAAAAGCCTCCGTGAAGTTCAAAAATTATGCATAAGTCCAGCAGATCCAACATCTCCCGGATGCCGTCCGATCTAAGAATCCGACAGCCCAGATGTCCGTATCACGGTAACATTTAATCATCGGGAGCACTGGATACTCTCCCCCCGCCCCCAAAGTCCCCCAAATCTTGCAGTTCCCTCCTAAATCCTCCCCATATAAACCAACCCCCCGCCCTCAGATCCCCAATCCCATCGCAAGCATCAGACTCCTCCAAAGCAGGCAGCAGCTCCTCTTCTTCCTAATCACACTATCTCGGAGAGGAGCGGCCATGTCTGGGCGCGGCAAGGGCGGCAAGGGGCTGGGAAAGGGCGGCGCCAAGCGGCAGTCCTCCGCGACAACATCCAGGGCATCACCAAGCCGGCGATCCGGAGGCTGGCGAGGAGGGGCGGCGTGAAGCGCATCTCCGGCCTCATCTACGAGGAGACCCGCGGCGTCCTCAAGATCTTCCTCGAGAACGTCATCCGCGACGCCGTCACCTACACCGAGCACGCCCGCCGCAAGACCGTCACCGCCATGGACGTCGTCTACGCCCTCAAGCGCCAGGGCCGCACCCTCTACGGCTTCGGAGGCTAGATGCGTGGTGTGCTGTGCTGGTGGCTGTCGTGTTTCTCTGTGTGATATGTGCCGTGGTGGATGGGATGTACTCCCTGTCGTGCGTTTGTGTTCAGTAGTCTGTAATATCATTATGCGTTCAATGAAAATACTCCGATCCTGAGTTCTGACGAAATGCTTCAGTGATGAAATCGTTTTTATAAGACATACTGATTTGATCCGTTCATTTTTTCTTTAGATTGTATAGCTGTGCCTGTGCAGCTAGAATTTCACACAGTTGCAATCTGATCAGTCTTTTGTCACGCATTGCAATCTGGACGAGTGCTTCCGCTCAGTTACCTACAGTACTACAGTTGCCACGTTTAATTTGGGTTCAGTGGGAATGAATCCTGTTTCTTTTCTGCAGTATTGTAAGGTAGTGCACAAGGATCGGGGTTCAGGATCTAAAGATGTTGTAGTCCTGTAAATATTTCTGAATCAAGCCATGCGACACTTATAAGTCTGTAGAATGCAGAACAAATATCTGATGCTCTGCAGTCTGCACTAAGCATAGTTTTTCTTCCTAATAATCATCTCATTCCTCAGAGGAATGTATTTGTAGAGATTATGTTCTTTTCCTAATGGCCTTGTGCCTGATAAGGATAAACAGGATGATTCCCTTTTCTCTTATTGAGAAATTGTAAGTCGCTGTCACTAATCCTCTAGAGCAGGAAATTACTTACTTGTGTATGTTTTGCCAAATTCCTAATCATCGGCCACAACATTAAAATTGGTCACTGATCATTGCTGCGCGGTCGCTTGAGGCCCGTTCGAAAGCAACCGGCCCTCTGTGATCTCATTTGATGTGCCATATCCAGCGCCACCACCATTGCTGATTAGGACCATGAAGAAGCTCTTCCCATACACTTGAGACTGCGCACCGCCTTTCAGGAAGGCACTTGATGCTGTTCATAGGGAAACATGACAATTTCGGCCAACAATCTGACACCTGTTTAGATGTTCTTTCGACAGGCTGTTACCAATGGATTTATTACCTGACCACGTGAATTTTTGCTGCTCCGCCAAACAGTGCTCATTCTCTACATCTATTCTTTCCTTGGAAATACAGCTAATTGCTAAAGCTTTACAGTTGATGAAGTTGAAGTCTAACACAACTTAGACCCAAAGCACATCAGGGTGGATATTTCTGGCATTTCCTTCGTGCAAATTCTCCTCTAAAACATTAAATCTTGAGGATAGAAAGAGCACCAATAACAACAAATTTATTAAACGATTTATTCATGAAACCATCTAGATACATCTATTTTAGGTATGCCATAGCAGTACTTGCCAATTTACCGAATTTTTTTTAGAAAAGGAGGATTAACCCCGGCCTCTGCATCAGAGTGATGCATGCAACCCCTTTATTAAGTCAAGTCCTCGAAGAGTCTGTGATCCAGAACAAACTCACACAAAGCAAAACAAGAAATAAAATGAAATGCCACAACCGGCGGAAATAGAACTAGATGACTAAACACCTATTCTATTACTGGACTGCCATCCAAACCGGTTGTAGATATCCCGAGCTACCATTTCCCATCGGGCAGACTAGTAACGAAAGGCTCATTGGCTTCCACAGGAGTGAGTAACGACCACATATGGATCCAAGCGGCGGCTTTATTGATAACCTGCAAAAAATTTATACGAGTTTGTCTGTTAAAAACCATATCATTTCTACAGTTCCATATAGCCCAAAATAATCCACATACTCCTATCCGAATATGCCTCGCAATATTTGTCTTTACTCCATTTAGCCACGTCCCAAATAACGTGTGAATGCTATTTGGATAAGTGATATTAAATGCTATATGAACTGAGCGCCATAAAAGTTTGGCCAGTGGACGATCGAGAAAGAGGTGTTTGATTGTTTTATCTTGATCACAAAAGCTACATCTTTGACTACCCTCCCAATTACGTTTTGCCAAGTTATCCTTAGTCAGAACCACTTCCTTGTGAACAAACCACATGAAGACTTTGATTCTTAACGGGACCTTGATCTTCCAAATATTTAGTGATTTCGGAATGGGACCAGAATCAATTAGGTCCAAATACATATATTTCACTGAAAAAAGTGTCGTTCGTAGTTAATTTGCAGTGAAAAGTATCAGACTCATCAGAGAGGTTCACATCCATCAACCTTCTGACGAGGTGCAGCCATGCTTCCCATCGGTCGCCTACCAAAGAACTTCGGAATTGAATATTTAGAGGGTTGGACTGTAACACTAGCAACATAAGCTCCTTACGCTGTACAATGTTATAGAGAGATGAATATTGTGTGGCCAAAGGCGTCTCCCCTAACCACGCACCCTCCCAGAATCTCGTCGAATTACCGTTTTCAATGATGAATTTAGTTCTATGGAAGAAAGCTGCTTTCGTTCTCACCAAGCCATTTCAAAATGGTGAATCATTGGGGTCTGACGGTCAATTTACCGATTTTGAGTCGGAAGTATTACAAAATCCTAATACGTGCATCTTGAATACTATTCTCTTTTCACCCCTTTTCAAATTATTTGTAGTCATATCTTTGCCTTAAGTCAAATTTCTCAACATTTGACCAAGTCTATGGAACAGTTGTACTAGAACCGTGACAATTAATTTGGATCAGAGCGAGTACTAATATCTACAACATCAAATATACGCAGCACGTAAATTTGATACAATTTTTTTTATAAACTTGGTCAAATTTGTCTTAGGACAGAGCTAGAACTTTAGATGATTTGGAGTAATACTCAACGGCCAATGGTCAGCTATTAAGAAATTATTAGAATTCCCTTTTAACATAATTTTAGCAATACAAAATCACTAGCAAAAGCACAAAGCACGCCACCAATCCCCACCCACTCCTAGGACGCCTTCTAGAAGGCCCATGACACTCGGCCTAACATGGCCAAGGTTTTCACCCAAGGAATTGGGGAGGGAGGAGGGATTTCGAATGCCCCCTCATAAGGGAGAATGGGGCAAGAACGCCACTGTCGATGTTGACGTGAAATCGACCAGGGCTTTCCCCGTCTCTGGACTCCCACCACCACAACCTCGAACCGACCATCTCCAACATCCCGGAGGAAGCTTGTGTTGTCATCCAAAATGCATCTGGTGCCTTGGGGCTTTAGGGGGCGTTTAGTGTCCCAGTTGTCGGACTATGTTTCGTTGCCTGTTTGGACCTATTCTTCGAGAAGTCAATCCCTAGACCTCGTCTATTCTTTCTCATACGCTTGAACGAGCACAAACCGACCAAAGGTGACTAGGGTTTACGGTGGTCAGCCACCCCCGGTCGATGCCATTCTCGACTTGCATTTCTTTTGCACCTCCTTATCGCCTTGCGAGGTACAACCCACATCATCATGCATTTCGGGACAATGGATCACCTTGCCGCGCCCACGTGATGCTGCAAATGGATCCGAGTAGGTTCCATGCATTAAACTGCACGGAATATCTCACATCGGTGACAAACATCATTACTCAGTCAATCCATCTGTGAGCGAAACCAAACTTTTGCACCGCCTGCTTAAGGTAGCTCCAGTCCACCCTATCATATGCCTTTGAGAGATCAAACTTATAAGCACAAACACTCTTATTTGAATCTTTCGCTTGTTTAATGTGGTGGATGCATTCAAAGGCACTTTGAGCATTATCCCCAATCATCCTTCTAGGGATAAACACGATTTTGTGTGGGTGAAATAATATCATCCAAAAGAGAAGTCCCGTCTTGTTTTTTTTAATATATTAAATAAGCAAAACGTCACATCTCCATAGAACAAAAAAACACCCTTGAAAAGGAAAGGGAGGGCTTGATGTGTCGGATCTCTTCCCCACCGCCACCAAGGAGGTGAACGTCGTTGCCCCGAGGCAGTGGCGAAGCTACGGCAAGGCCGAATTGGTCGTGGCCCGCCCAACCCATGCGATTTTCTATAGTGTATACTTCGTTATGAGCCATGAAACACAGTCCCAATAACTGTTTCCTACATTCGGCCCGCCCAGCTTTATGGGCCAAGCTCCGCTACTGCCCCGAGGTACAACAATCAACGTAGCAAGATGAAAGACTTGTTTGGTTCATATTGTATATACTAAGAGCATCTACAATTGACATTCTCAAATCCTCCTCAAACGTCTGTGAACGCGGCCGGTCAGTGACCCGACAGGAAAGAGAAGGAAAAAATTGACCCAACCGGATCTCTCATGTCATCCATCTACGTCCGAGCTGTCCGCAAACCCTCATATCGAGGACAAATGTAGGGAGGATATGAGCGCTAGCGGACGCGCCTGGTCAATCCGCCACGTAGGATGCGCCCCACTCTGGACCACCTGTTTTCTTTCTTTTCCATCTCTATCTCCACCAATCACATGTAAGTGAGCGGACATATGAGCAAGAAAATGAGGAGTGTGGCTGGATATACGGACAAATAGGGTCTCAAAACAGACACGCATGGTCACTGGCCGGGGGCGTTCGTGGGCGTTTAGGGGACCAAATTTGGTAAGTCCGACTGTAGATGCTCTATGGTTGTCATCATTCACCAGACTTTTTTTTTGCCGCATATGCCTAAGAGCATCTCCACTCGTTTGCCCCTCAGGAGGCATTTTTTTCGCCGCTTGGGGGCCTGCCGGCGAAAAATTTGGCCTGGGGGGCCAAAAATTTCCACTCGTTGCGCCCCCACGAGTAGTGTGGGGCCCCACGGAGGCAGCGGCATTTTGTCGAGCATCTTGCCCGCGGCGGCGTCAACGACCTCCTCGGCCCGCGCCCAGCGGAGGAGCGCGAGCGTCGACGGGGAAGGAGGCGATGAGTCCAGCAGCCGGAGGCCTACGTCGAGCCGCCCCGTGACCCGCTCCCTCGCCCCGTGCCCGGTCCCCTGAGCCAACGGGGAAGGAGGCGATGCCGGCCAACACGTCGCTGCTCCTCTGGCTGTAGGGCGGCCCGGGCTGCTCGGGCCTCGTCGGCGACCTCTTCGAGCTCAGTCCCTACCGCCGGAGCAGCAATGGTGTCCGCCCCGACATCATCTGGGGCGCAGGCACGGGACGGGTGGGACTTTTTTTGTCCGCCAGCGGTGAAAAAGTGCTCCCGGGGCCTTCCTGGGACGGGCGGAGATGCTCTAAGGTTAGACGTTCAAAATTGATGTTATACTTTGTCGCACTTGAGATGATTTTGCCACATTTTTCTCGATCATTGACATGTGTGGTCTAACTTGTGATGTGACATAAAAGAAATATCGCCACAAGTGTGGCAAGAAGATAATCTCAATCAAACTCTCTGACTTGTGACAAACTGACAATGTGCGACAACTTAATACGTCAACTAAACACGTCCCAAATGTTAGAATAGTTTACTCTTTACATACCGAACATTCAACCACAGCAGAAAATTCACACGGCCCGATTCAAATCAAAGCATAAAAAATCTTGCGCTCGGGATGGGGTGGGCAGGTACAGCACGTGGGACCAGTAACACGGGGAGTCCCCTCTTCAATGGAAGCATCGGGAGTGGGCCCACTCGTCATACCCAACCGGAGCGACGCCCACCCTCTCTCTCTCCCTCCTTTAAACCCCAGGGGACGGCGTACAGCGGACGCCAACCAAACCAAAGGGGGAGGCGACTGGCGAGAGAGGGGCAGCGGGCCGGCAGGCAGACGGAGAGCGGCGCGGCCGTCTTCCCAAACCCGTAAGCGCCCCCCCCTCCCTCCAGAACCTTCTAGAACGTGCGCCCGCCCTGACGCGCCCTTGCTTCCGCGCTCGTCCCTGCATCCGGTGCTTCGCCTTCCCCTCGGGGGCCGTTCGCCTGTTCGGTAGGGTTGGTGCTTCCGTTCCCGATCGAGTTAGGGTTCGTTTGGTTGCTCGCGACGGTGCGCGCCGCGTCGTGCGATCTTCGATTTCAGTTCGATTGTGCGCTCGGTTCCCTTTCCTGTGCTCGCCCGCGGCGGTTAGGTCCGTCATTTCGGGTGTTTGGTGTGGTTTTTTTCTCGACGAATGGATGCGGGGCAGGTGTCCTTGTAGAAATTTCCGTCTCTGCGAGATTCTCGGAGCATGTTCCTCGAGACCTAGGCCGATTTTCCGCAATGCCGTTGGTTTCTGCTTCGATTTGGTCCTCCTGGCTCTCGTTTGCTTCGTTTTTTTGGGGGGGGGGGGGGGGGATTGTGGGGAATAGGTTGTCCGATTCGATCTCTCCGCCTCGTTTCGAGACGATTGATTAGTTCGGCTCTCTCGTGCGGGATGTTCTCTTGCCCTCGTGTGCGCCTGATTGTCGATTCCACAACTGTCATTCACAATCTGTGGAAGTTTGTTCTGCCCATTTCTGCAAATCTGCGACAGGGTTGTGTTTTGCGCTTGCAAGCTGTTTGTTGGTTTGTCCAGGCAACCCTGATTCTCCATTTGTTTTCGTGGGTTTTATTGTGGTTTTGACCCGTCGTCTATGGTTATGAGGACTGGCATCGCGCGGTAGCAATGGTGGCTTTAGTTTGTTGCTTGGATTCGTTTTGATTTGTGCTGGTTGTTTCTGTTACTACCTCCAGGAGTACGGGTGGCAACGCTTCTCCCTGTTCCCTTCCGGTAGGATATATCCATGTGGATTATGATTTCCGTTAAGCGCCTGAAGAATGTTCGGTTTCTGAATAATATTGTAACATCAAATGCGTGTCATCATGTTATTGTTGTGACCCTTCATGTTGTTTCTGTGCTGAGATTATGAGATTCTTATAGGACCATACAGTTCATTCTCTTTCAGTCTATCACACACAGTTTGTACCGATATCATGATTATGCACCAAACATATTACGGTTAGTGGTTCATTCTATTTGATATCATTAACTTTACTATTAGTATTACCTGCCGTAAGGACGATCTGTACTTCATTATTTACAGAGATAACCTAGCAAGAAAACAACACAGCATCTCAGACTCAACTGACCATTGTTATGTTCTATTGCATGTTTTTGTAAGTAGCATCTAAGATGAATCACACAGTGCATTTGAATTGGCACTATGTAATGTATTTTTGAAGTTTTACCATTTGTTTTGAAACTTCTAATGTTTCTTGTATTGATAAATATGCGCACTACAGTTCATATTTCTCCTGTTCATTTGAAATGCACTCTTGATATTCTTTTGTTGAGATGCTAGTAAGTTTGTTCGCCCCGTTTCTGTATATAATCTGCAACGGGTTTGTGGTTTGTGCTTGCAAGCTGTTTGTTGTTTTATCCGGATTTCACCTCTAGCCTACCCCAACTTGTTTGGGACTAAAGGCTTTGTTGTTGTTGTTGTTGTTGTTGTTGTTGTTGTTGTTGTTGTTCTGGCTTTGATCTGTCGTCTATAGTTGTAAGGAGTGGCATCGCTCAGTAACAATGGTGGTTTTAGTTTGTTGCTTGGATTTGTTTTGATTTCTGCCGGTTGTTTCTGTTGCTGGCTACAGGAGTCCAGGTGGTAATGCTTCTCTCTGTTACCCTTTTGGGTAGGATATATCCCTGTGGATTATGATTTCCATTATAAGCGCGCGAAGAATATTCGGTTTCTGAAAAAACATTGTAACCTCAAATGCCGAGACTGAGATTCTTCAAGGACCATAAAGTTTATTCTATTTCAGTATGTTGCACACGTTTTGTACCAAAATCATGATTATGCACCAAACATGTTACAGTTAGTGGTTCATTCTATTTGATATAATTAACTTTGCTATTACCTGCCATAAGGACGATCATTACTTCATTGGTTACAGAGATAACCAAGTACGAAAATAACACAGCGTCTCAGACTCAACTGACCATTGTTATGTTCTGTTGCATGGTTTGTAAGTAGTATCTAAGATGAATCACGCAGTGCATTTGAATTGGCACTGTGTAATGTACTTTTGAAGTTTTACCATTTTTTTGAACTTCTACAGTTTTGTGTATCGATAGATATGTGCACTGGAGTTCGTGTTTCTCCTGTTCATTTGAAATACACTCTTCATATTCTTCTGTTGAGCAGGCTCAAATATATTTTACTTGGTTCTTCTTTCAGGAGGGTCCTCGCCATGGATCTTTCCAGTTCACTGGCTTCAACCAGTGATGAAGAGACAAGGGCACTTAATGCATTGCTTGATGCTTTCAGTTGTGCCTTTTCACTTGAAGATATAGCCAATGCATACTGCAGAGCAAATGGCGATGTCAACAAAGCTGGGGATTTCTTGACTGACCTTCAACTTTCGATGCCCCAGAGTGATGAAGTTGACTCGAGCGTTGAGACCAATCTTCCCCAGTTTGGTACGGCAGTTGAGGAAAATTCTCTGGACAACTCAAACCAAACAAGGAATCTTTCCTGTGTCGGGAAAGCAGCTGAAGAAAGCTCTGTGGAGAATTCAAGCCAAACAAGAACACGTGAGAAGTCACAGAAGTCTAGTGCTTCATTTGGCACTGTATCCAGCATGTTAGGAAAAGGATCTGCCCGAGCTACTACAGCTCCTGCCAATACAGCACCAGGAAAAGGAAAACCTATAAAGGTTGAACTGCCAGAGTACATGCGAGATGATTTGAAAACAGATGAATCTGATTCTGCACCAAAGAGAGAGACTTTGAATAACAGAGATGTTGAGGAATTCCTATTTTCTATGCTTGGAGAAGGATTTAAGCTCAACATGGAAGTGATCCGTGATGTTCTAGGTAAACTTTTCGTGCAATGCAAAGTCATTTTATCCAAAAAGTGTTAAAGTGTTATTTGAAGCCACATTTTTAATGTGCTAACTGCTGAATTGTTTTTGCAGGCAGCTGTGGGTACGACATGAAGAAGGTAATGTTAGATCGTTGCTGTCAAGATTATGCAATTTCTGTTTGGTCCTGATTGTCATTAATGCGGCAGAAGGGTTTAGATTTCTGGCTTTATGGTAGGCAGCTTCATATACCGTATGTTTTTTGGCATGGTATTGACTGTGCTATTTTATGCAGAGCATGGAGGAATTAATGTCATTTTCTACAAAAGATCTGGGCAAAAGGCCAGAGAATGAGCATATTGCAGTACAAGTAAGCTTGTTCGCCCCCTTCCCCTTCTTACTGATTTGGCATCTCCCATATGGTTTTGTTTGAACTTCATAGTTTTTGTATTGAGCTTTCTTTCTATAGTGCTTGTTAATTCTCTGTGCTGTTAAGCTGAAATCTTCTGACGGACTGCTTGTTTGTTATGAATTGCTGCGCCATTACCTACTGAAATTTTGAAAACTGGCTTTAGTTGTTCCCTTTTACAGTATCATTTGATCATTTTCTTGTGTTGATGCATTTTTGTTGAGTTGTAAGATTGAAGTTCGTAGTTGAGTTGAGTACCCTGGATACTATCACTTTGTGGTCCATTCCAATGCTAGTGCATGCGAAGGTTCCTTCTGTAGGCTGGATATTTTGACAAATAATTATGTTGCACTCCCTCCGTTCGTAAATATAAGCCTTTAGGAGATTTCAATACGGACTACACACGGATGTATATAGACGTACTTTAGAGTGTAGATTCACTCATTTTGCTACGTATGTAGTTTGTATTGGAATCTCTAAAAAGGCTTATATTTAGGAACAAGGATGCACTTTCATTTGTTAAACATGTTATAAGGATTTGATTGATATTTAGCCCAAATATATTTCTTTTGCAGGACACGGCGGTAGAATCCTCTTTTTCCACGGGGAGCTGCCTAGGATCACAATCCACATCTAGGTTTGTCCTTTCCTCTCTTTGTTACTGGTTTATTCCTTTTTGTTCCATCATGAATGTGACTTTTTGCTTCATCCGTCATTTCTCTTTGCGTGGATGGTGACTTAACCCAAGACCACAGATTACCCCTGGAGAGTTACTAGAATCAATATTCACTGCACCTGAAAGATCTGAGGAGGAACCAAAAGTAAGGCGGTATGAATTGGGCGCAAATCGAAGGAGAGTTCCAGATCAGAAACCAGTCGTAAAACCTCTTGAGGACATTTCACCACCCTCTATGGATCTTCCGGTGAAAATTATCCTAGGCAGCAAAGGTATATTGTTTATGCTTGGCCTTCCTTTTTTTTGTAATTTTTTGTTAAATTATGTACTTTTTGAGGAAAAGACTTGGCAGAAAGTTGCATCAACATTGTTAGTTAATCATGTAAGAATATTTACTGTTGACGCAAAGCTCTAGATCTCCCAAGCTGACAGATAAACCAACTATCATGCATTAAAAGTTCAGCTCACTATGGTAAAGAGCTCTGTTCAGCAATGTAAAAGTAATAAAATATTATTTTCTCTCTATCCTATGCATAAATTAAAGCCATCAGTAATGCTGAGCTCTTGGCCATAATGCCAGCCCAAATCATGATCTTCACCAACTTGGATTTGGTTCTCTCGCGAAAATCCCGAGTTGCAGAGATGAGAACCATGAAAAGCAAGATCCCGAATAAGAAAATGCTACTTTCATTCACATGTATTAGGATTTTGGTCACACGTACTCCTTCGGCAGTGCATGATGGAAAAGCTACAATTACTCCTTGCTACCTGTTCTTGAAATAGTTGATATATTCTTGGACTTCGGAATGACATGTGCATATGATTTTTTTTGCTTATTCTATACTTCAGTAACATATTACAATGATTCCAAGGAACCAGTTACTGTTATGTTACAAAACCTTTGCAGCTTGATACTGATGTTACCAGATGTATTCGATTTGACATAATTAAAGTACATAACCAGTTAACATACTTATTCTATACTGATGTCATATGGCTTTTTCGGGCTGAAATATGGTCAGACATACATAATCAGCAAATGGTTTTGTTTGTGCTGTATGCTTCATGAACACATTTTGAAAGTACTCCTTCAGTAAACAAATATAAGAGTGTTTAGATCACTAAAGTAGTGATCTAAACGCTCTTATATTTCTTTACAGAGGGAGTAATTGTTAAAAACTGTGAACATGAAGCCTCTCTAAGTCAGCTGGTCTCTGATTCTTGTTTCATGCTATGAACCATTATGATGTACACCATGTAGAACCAGTTGTGCGTGATGAGGATGATTACCAGAACTATCGTAAGGCTGCAAAGCAGCACTGGGATATGATGAAGCAGTACTATGGGAAGGTCAGGGGTGTCTCCATGATGATGATTTACTTATTTTTTATTTATTTTGTGCATATAGTTGTTGTTGGTTTTTCATCTATACTGAAGATATTATTCTGAAAATTACAGGCTGTTGATGCTTTTAGGGAGGGTAACAAGAAAGAAGCCGAGTATCTTATGACAGAAGTAAGTGTTACCTGTCTTTTTGGGCAAGGGATAATTATTGCTGAGCTACTGGAGGGATTAACAAAATTTGATGAAAGTGTTTCAAGCTTTTAGTACTAAATCACTTTTCTGTGGGCTTTCTAGGGAAAGAACTATTATAGGATGGCTCGATTATCTGATGAAAAATCGGCTGCTGAGATCACCAAGTCCAAGTAAGTGCACTTCTTTTCTCATATGGGCTGAAAGTTATTGGATTATATTTGTGTAATATGAATTTGTGATGATGAAATATGCGAGTCCGAATTGACAGAATCAACCTTTTGGTCTTGCTGCAGACAAGAGTCCAAAAATGAGTTATGTCTTGATCTGCGCTCACAGGATGCAGCAAACGTAGCAAATCTTCTGAGACTTCATCTTAGGCAGTTGGCTAACATCCCATGTAATGAAATCGGTACATGACCCTTCGAGTTTCTGACTTCTTTTGATAGGAATAATTTGATTTACCCAATTTTGCAGCTTTTGATAATTTGAGAGTTATTATTGGTGTTGACGATGGCACTTTCAAGATGGGACAAAGAAGAAGGAAGGTGTGATGTTCAAAATAACCGGCTAACTGAGTTTTAATTCTGAATTTGCACTAGCTGCATGTATGATCCAGAAATAAATCCCTGCAATGAACTACTTCTGTTTTATCCAAAGTACTGATAGTAAAAAATACTAACATCTAGGTGTTTTACTCTAATGTACAATGCTTCAGATGATTGCTTAATTTCATTTTGGGGCCATATTGTTTTTCCAAATTTCTCCAGTTGTGTTTCGTTGCAAGCTCATTAATCAAGCCAATGACCAGATTTTGCAAAATTATGTCATATTAAGTTATAAAGATAATCCGAGTTTAACACGGGGGAACTTGAAATATTATTTGTATTCAGTTAATGTGCAGATGTTGTACATTAGTTATTATTGAATAGTAGAAAATTCTCAGAACCATGCTGGTGTATGCTTGTGATTTAAGGAACCCTGCTTAATTCTTATCCTTGTTTCTTTTTCCCCCTGGGTTGCGATATTCTGTCTTATCCTTTGTGGTGCCTTCAACGAGATTGAATGGAAGTGTGCCTGAAGTTTGTGTGTGCACTCTCCATGATTCACTTTCCATGCCTGCTTTATTGGAACGTTTGTTTGGCCAATGCTTGTGAATACGTTATTTGTTTTTGTTATGAATGAGATTTGTAAAATCTGAAGATAATTCATTCTGGTGGGTCATGTCAAACAATTTGCAAATAGCAGGTTACATTTGAATAGCTGATTTTGCATGTGTATGTCTTATATAATTTATTAATAAACTTGAATGACTCCAGGTTGAGAAGTTTCTGGAGAAGAAATCAGTCGAGTGGACCGAAGATGAGGCCAATCCTGGGACCATTCTCATTCCGATTAATCAAGTGAAAGACCAGTGAGTATAGCTTGGTGTACAAAGGTCGTCCGACACAAGCTGACAGAAGATGCTCTTAGCTGCTAGTTTTATCATTTGGTGCCGTTTTGAATCCAGGCGCTTTCTGTTCATTTTGGGATATGGAGGATGGGGAGTGCGTTGCATATTCCTTTTTGTTCACACAGGAGATATTTCTGGCGGCCTAAACATTATGATTTGGCTGAGATGATTTAGCTGCAGTCTTAAACCTGGAAACGATCTTCTAACGCTTTCTGCGTTTGATTGTTCTAGTGCAGTAGTGAGATGTTAACAGATTCCTTTGGACAATGTATCCTCTGTTTGCCAGCAACCCCCGTCGGCTGACCAAAAGACGCACCTACCATACACTATTGGTACATGGCCTTATACGCTTGTGTCAAAAGGCTAATTATAAAGCATCTCGACAAAAGGAAATCGTTGGCGCAGTAGTTTGTTTACATCCTGATGATAGAATTTTGTGACGAACAAAAAACACAGTAGAGAAGTACTCCTCGTAACAAGCGCAGGTGTACTATTTATGTGACTAGACCACCAAAATGAGCTGAAGACTTTGATTCGACGAGCCTAGTTGTCTTCTGCAACAGTTCAACTAAAGCCAAAGGACATTTTGCTTTGAGCTCAGCATACCCTTGGCTTGCCATCATGTCAATGGTTTCCATTGTACTGAAAGAGGCAATAAACTGAATGCAGGCATCATTCAACCTGTCACAGTGATGCTGATAAGCCCAAGCGAATGTAGTCACCACGGTCTTGGCATCAATGTTTTCACAGAGGATGCTTTCACATATAATCTTGAGCCTCTCCATGGCATACCGATCCGCCGCGACAAGCAAATGCCTGATAGTCTCCTGGTAGTCATCTTGGCTAAGATCATCCATGGCGGGCAGTGAATCAGTGTATATAAAATGGAGCAGGCCCTCGAAGACAGCGGGCTGCATGTCAGCAATGGTAATATGGCTCGTATTCTTTTCTCTCCTCGCGCCATACAGCTCCGCTTTGAAGACCGGCGACCGCATCGCAAGCACCACCTTGTGGGCAGGAAAAGCTTCCCCTTGGACCTCGAAAACCACGTCGGCGCCCTCTTTCCCGCGCAACAGCTTCCCGAGATGCTCCGTGATGTCGGACGGCGGCACCTTAAACGGCTTGGCGTCCTCGGCAATGGTGATGACGCACTCAATGGTGAGGCGGTCGTCGCGGAGGTAAAGCGACGCCTCCAGCTCGCTCCTCTCCATGAACTCGAGGAAGCCGGAGAAGAACTTACTGCCGGAATCGTAACCGTGTGTCCCGGTCATGGTATGCGGCGGCGAGCATCCGGCCACGTCCACCAGGCTGAGCTGAAAGGACGCCCTCACCCTGGCGTCCTTGTCCTTGCTGCGTAGAAGTAGGAACACCTGCACATAGTCTTTCACACGATCCAGGATCCCTACGGGGCAGAACACAATCTGCCAGTCGTATCCTCCGACGGCGAACACGGCCGACGCTACGGCGTTAAGGTCTCCGACTCGGTCGCGGTGCTGGCTGTACCCTGAGATCTCGAACACGTGAGAGCCCCAGCCCCGCCGCAGCTGCACCGTGTTCGCGGCCACGGGCGAGCCCTGCGCCGTCTTGGTCGAGAGGTGGGAGGCCTGCCCCGCTTTCTTGGCGTGGCGCGTGGTGGACGCTGTGCATCCCATCGCCGCGCTTAGGGGGTTGGGCGGGCTTTAGGAGAGCACGGGGAAGACGTACAAGCGGGCGGAAGAGCGCGCGATCGATGCCCTTTTGTAGGAGAGAAAAAGGTAAACGGGGCCTCTGCCTCGGTTTGGACCAGGACGGGCTCTTCCCTTTGTTGTAGGAGAGAAGAAGGTAAGCGGGACGTCAATCCTCTTGTCGTGATTCCTTTTGCCCAGATTTTGACCTTGTTTGTTGAATCTAAAAGAGGTAAATACATCAGTAGTGTTTGAACTTGCCATGGATGTTCACTAGTTCTAAAACTTGGCATGAACGTGTAAACACGTTGCTAATCCCTTTCGTATACGTAAAGTGCTTCGACGTGGCACCGTATATTGCTGATGTGGCACTGACATGGCATGGGCCCACTTGTAGCAAGGAAAGAAGATTATTTGGATACTATATGTCCCTATGACTAGTGGGCCCCACCTGTCAGGGGAATTAAAATAAAAAATGGTGAAGACTTGATCTGAGCCAAGAACTAAAGCTAACTGGAAGTGTGCAGATCACCACACGGACATGATCCTTTTTGTAAAGTGTAGCTCCCAAGGCTTAATTTTTTTTAAGGGGGTAAAACAACTTTATTCATCAAATTCCACAAAAAGTGGGATACATCTAGAATCATGGGGTTGGCCTAGCCAAATGTGGCGCTCTGGCCCTCTACTAAGAGAAAACATAGCTAACTTATGTGCTTCCATATTGGACGCACATCCTTCAAAAGAAAAACTACAAAGAAAATGAGCCGATCGAGATACAATCTCCTTCACTACTGAGCCATTCTTTCCCAAACTGGTTTTGTTAATGTCTGATATTGCCTGTTTGGAATCAGAAGCAATTGCCACATTGTGTAAGTTGAGATTCTCTGCTAGAGCAAGTGTCTCTCTCCATGCAATAGTTTCCAAGATTAAAGGATCCTTTAGTCCGGCAATAACCAAGGCTAAACTTCCAAGGTAGTTACCATTTTGATCACGGCAAACCGCCGCCGCTGAGCCGCCTCTTCTTGCTCTGACCCTAGCATCCACATGGATCTTCGCGCAGCCTTCTGGCGGGGCCTTCTGGCAGAAGGGCTGCCGGGCGTCCTGGTCACCAGCAGCTCGTTCTGAAATTCTTCTAGCTCGGCTATCTGTCAACACGTTAAGCTCTTGTATGAAGTTTCTTACAAATAAATGAGTTGCTTGCGGGGTTTGGAAGATCTGCTCGTGAATAGCTTTGCGTCGAGCTGTCCAAATGGCCCAAAGTGTGACAGCTAGTAGCACGAATTGTTCATGAGATAAGGACTCGATGAGTGTGAAGAGCCATTGCTTGGCCTTGCGCCCGAGGCTTAATATAGTGTATTGAAAATGGTTGTGGTACTTAAATGGGCTGCCCGGGCACTCAGTGCGGCCCATTTAGCACACATTATTTATCTTTAAAAGGAAAAAAAATATGTCACTAATAATCATAATATTAAAAGCTAGATTCGAATATTCACATGTTATTAATAATTACCTCGTGGTCAACAAATATCCGTGTGCACATATTATTGAAAAGAAACATAAGCAAGGCTCCATTCCACGGTGTCGGTTATGAAAACTTGTGGTACATAAATAATGACCTCATGGTACGCGAATATTCGTCTGCACACAAAATAAATATATAGAAGTTTGCAATAAAATATCTTACTAAAAATGTTCCTGTATTTTTTTAATATTCACCTCCTATTTATAAAATACTATTTTACTAAATATTATGAATATTCATTGGTGTATAATTTCCCTCGTGGCTTATATCCATATAAACATTTTAAATTACAAATATTATTTAATTATACAAACATTTCCTATAAAAATAAAATTATGAATTATAAAAATATGCGTATAATTATTCAAATGTTTGAATAATTAAAATAATATTTATAACTTTAATTTTAAAATATGTTTATTATTTTATATTATGCAAACATGGTTATAATCAATATATATTATTCCAATTATATGATTGTTTAAAAAATAATACGTGAATATTTTTAAAAGTACATGAACATTTTTTAAGTTGGTTATTTTAGTTTTATGCAGAGCATGTGTAACACATGAATTGTTGAACTTTATTTGTATTACTGTCATTATGATTTACAGACTTTATTTATTTTTTGGAGGGAAAATAACAGGTGCTAAATGGGCCGCACTGATTGCAAGCCATAGTCATAGATATATATTATTCTAGTAATCCAGTTTTAGTGGGCCCCATGCCACGTGAGGTATATATGGTGCCACATTGGCGCAATTTACGTATATGAATGAGATTAGCACCGTATTTGCACATCCGTGCCAAGTTTTAGAACCAGTTCGGTGTATTTTTCAAGTTCAGGCACTACACTGAACATTTGTGGCAAGTTCTAGCACCAGTGGTGTATTTATCTCAATCTGAAACGAACAACTATTTCAAATGAGTTTAATAATCCAGAATCTGATTCAGGTCGTTTTCAGTGTATTTTCCTAAAGCACGTCCCACGAACCAGCTTTGCGTGTGAAGCAAATCCACAGCTGAATTTGCAGAAGTTGAAGCTGAAACAAACAAGGCAAGTCTACTTCCTCCATCCAAATATATAGAGGGATGGCCGTGATGACGACACGCAATGACAGTGCGTGGGGAAAGGCAGGAGGTTGGGGCGGGGTAGGTGGGCGGCGCGAGGAGAAACAAATCGCGTGCGGAAAAAAGAAGATAAACAGTGACCCTAAGGAGGAAGACGAAGCTCATCTAACTTATCCTTTTGAGGTAAGAGCACTAGAGACCCACAAACTTGCGTTCGATGTGATGGTTTAGTTCACAAACTTGCAAAAGGTGATCAACTCACCCACAAACTTGAAATGCATGGGATGATTTAGTCCACAGCCAATCAGAGGCGGACAATTAGCACCTTGCCGGCAGCTTCGTGGCAGACCAGCATTCTTGTGAAAACCCCCTCAACGTTTATGGAAATCACGCTCGCAGTCCTTGTCTGGGCCGGCCTTTGTTATTTTGCGAAAATCCATGATGCCGTCGCTTGCTGATAGCTTTTCTTGGATTAGAATTTACTCTGTGTGGTGTTCCATAATACAGGAAGCAGTTTCAATATGGAGGGGATTAACTTGTTGGCTGAGCTCAGGTTGTAGTCGTAACTTTCTTCAGATTTCTAACACACTTTAATCATATCTACATCTATAGCAAATACATATGATCGGAGTCATAAACTATTCCAAAAAGTATAACTAATCACGTACAAAACGTAGAGGATGACCTCGCTGGTCGCCGCTGCTGCAGATCGTCCGCACACGACAGTGAGGAGGGGAACCTTCAGAATGCGCAGCACCTCGCAGGTCGCCGCCGCTGCATGTCGGCCACAGACGACGGTGAGGAGGTAAAACTGTCGATGGGGAGGTGAGTCTACCATGTTTTGAGTTTCACGCATTGCACTTATGTAATGATGCCACCATCCTCGTCGCCAATTACCAATTTGCCATGCTAAGCAAAGAAAGAAGAGACAAGACAAGCATCATGCATCCATGCATGCTACCCGGCCAGGTTGATCCTAATCTGATATGCATAATATCTCTTTCTAGGTAACTACTAGGAAATTACGAGCATGGATGCATGGATCAACCGCCCGGGTGCAGTCGCTTGCTTTATTTACTGACATGGCATGCATACTAGATAAACTTTAGACTTTAGTTAGTTTTGAATTGAACTAGTTAAAAAATTACGTACTTCGGTTCAAATTACCAGAGATTTATTTTGTGCAGGCCACCTTCACTGTGGGGAGTCATGTGTGTGTTTAGCTTACTGCTTGGTAATTGTATGTTACAGAAAGAAATTGAACCAATTGTGATATCAAATAGTTATGTATTAAATAGTCGATGAAATTGCTTAAATGCGATTGTTATACAATATGCTTTTTGTGTGTAAAGTTCGTTTTTGAATCACTGATTGATCGACAAAATTATGATGTCAAATAGTTATTCACCACCTGGTCAATGGAATTGCTTAAACATGATTATCAAACAATAGATATATGTTTTGAAGGTTGTATTTCTATCATCTATTCAATTTATTTATCAGCATTGTTGACCGTTGCAACCCACTCACATATAACTAGAAACCTACAAATAAACTTCAAATATGTATTTATTATATGACTACAAATCAGAAGTTGTTATATGTATGCCGACGGAAGATTTCACCGCATCAAGGAAACAAACTTAAATGTTCCTGCCGCTTATTTTTAGACACATATTACTGAATTTCCTCTACTATAGTTGATCTTCCATGTTCTTGCATAGGATATTTTAGCAGTATATAGAATATGGTACCGGTGATCAAATGTGGGAAAAGATGACATGGGATGAGAATCTTGGGACAAATAACCAAGGCCGGCCCAGACAAGGACTGCGGGCGTGATTTCCATAAACGTTGAGGGGGTTTTCAAAAAAACACCAGCCCAAGCCGTTCTGCCACGAAGCTGCCAGCAAGGCGCCAATTGTCCGCCTCTAATTGGCTGTGGACTAACTCACACTATGCTTTGCAAGTTTGTGAATGAGTTGGTCACCTTTTGCAAGTTTGTGTACTAAACCATCACATCCAACGCAAGTTTGTGGGTCTCTAGTGCTCTTGCCTCTATCCCGTTGACATCCTATTTCTATCAAAGGACTGACAACAACATCGATGAGCAAAATGTATTTTCAGGTACCTGATGGATAGATGCCCCCTATTTATATACTACAACACATCTTCCTCTTCTCCGGGCACTAAAGCTGCATTTCGCTGCTGACCTCCAACTACACAAATGTGCTGGCCGCAGACATGGTGTACTTTCCCGCCATTGCTTCCGGGTGATTCCAGCCTCCATAGTCCAAACTCTGAATCAGCATGCCGTCATCATCTTTGATAGAAATAGGTTGCATGCTCTCGGGCGGGATGAACAAAAGCGCTATCAGGCATCAGCTGTCCAGGCTAGCTAGCCCAACAGAAAACAAATAGCCGGCATGTCGCATGTGGGCCGCGGATCTTTGGGTCTCAGTACCAATGCATCCGAATTGGATTTTTATTTTCTTTCACAAACTTAGTAAAGAAATCCTGAAACTTCCGAAAACGAAAATGATATAGTGTTAGCATGCCGTCATCATCTTTGATAGAAATAGGTTGCATGCTCTCGGGCGGGATGAACAAAAGCGCTATCAGGCATCAGCTGTCCAGGCTAGCTAGCCCAACAGAAAACAAATAGCCGGCATGTCGCATGTGGGCCGCGGATCTTTGGGTCTCAGTACCAATGCATCCGAATTGGATTTTTATTTTCTTTCACAAACTTAGTAAAGAAATCCTGAAACTTCCGAAAACGAAAATGATATAGTGTTAGCATGCCGTCATCATCTTTGATAGAAATAGGTTGCATGCTCTCGGGCGGGATGAACAAAAGCGCTATCAGGCATCAGCTGTCCAGGCTAGCTAGCCCAACAGAAAACAAATAGCCGGCATGTCGCATGTGGGCCGCGGATCTTTGGGTCTCAGTACCAATGCATCCGAATTGGATTTTTATTTTCTTTCACAAACTTAGTAAAGAAATCCTGAAACTTCCGAAAACGAAAATGATATAGTGTTAGCATGCCGTCATCATCTTTGATAGAAATAGGTTGCATGCTCTCGGGCGGGATGAACAAAAGCGCTATCAGGCATCAGCTGTCCAGGCTAGCTAGCCCAACAGAAAACAAATAGCCGGCATGTCGCATGTGGGCCGCGGATCTTTGGGTCTCAGTACCAATGCATCCGAATTGGATTTTTATTTTCTTTCACAAACTTAGTAAAGAAATCCTGAAACTTCCGAAAACGAAAATGATATAGTGTTAGCATGCCGTCATCATCTTTGATAGAAATAGGTTGCATGCTCTCGGGCGGGATGAACAAAAGCGCTATCAGGCATCAGCTGTCCAGGCTAGCTAGCCCAACAGAAAACAAATAGCCGGCATGTCGCATGTGGGCCGCGGATCTTTGGGTCTCAGTACCAATGCATCCGAATTGGATTTTTATTTTCTTTCACAAACTTAGTAAAGAAATCCTGAAACTTCCGAAAACGAAAATGATATAGTGTTAGCATGCCGTCATCATCTTTGATAGAAATAGGTTGCATGCTCTCGGGCGGGATGAACAAAAGCGCTATCAGGCATCAGCTGTCCAGGCTAGCTAGCCCAACAGAAAACAAATAGCCGGCATGTCGCATGTGGGCCGCGGATCTTTGGGTCTCAGTACCAATGCATCCGAATTGGATTTTTATTTTCTTTCACAAACTTAGTAAAGAAATCCTGAAACTTCCGAAAACGAAAATGATATAGTGTTATACTCATGTTAAAAGTTCCGCGAAGGAATGACTTCCTTGGTATTCTAGGCCAAAAAATATATGAAAAAATCGACACAATATAAATATTACTATTCACACTTTTTGTACTCGCATTTATCCTAGAGTCCACTCAAGTCACTCCTTTGCCGAACTTTTATATGAGCATAACAATATACAATTCCTGGCGTTTACTAGAAGCCTCTAAAAAAGTTTTTTTCCCCTAGCTCCCGCGGCTAGGGTTTCTCTCTTCTGAGGCAACTCGTCCTCTCAGATTCCTATACCCGATCGCGGCAAGCATCGCAGGGGTGCTCCCTGGGTTCCTGCGGCTCGCTCGCGATGGCGTCCTCCTCGGATGCAAACTCAGCGACCAACGGCGGCGGGGTGGAAGCGGTTTCGGCGGCGGCGGCGGAGCAACTGCAGATCCTGATCTGGAAAATTTCTTCGACCAACTGGATCTCAACGAGGAAGAATTTGATGACGTGGAGATCAATGAAGAGGACCCGGAGATCAAGGAAAGCGTCCGTTGGTTAGCCCTTGCTAGGGTTCATACCGACAAAACCTTCTCCCCGTCGGCCTTCTACAGGGAGATGAGGGCGACTTGGAACCCTGCGCAAGGTGTTAGATTCCGGCCGGTCGGGCCTAACAGATTCATTGTCCAGGCATCATGCTTGGGGGACCGGGAGCGGATCATGCAACATGGCGGTGCTACTATGCGTGTATGATGGATTCAGCCGGGCTGAAGACGTGGTGTTTGATCACATGCCAATATGGCTTCAGATTCACAAACTCCCGGACCCGTATTGCAAGGAACACATTGTTGAGAAGCTGTTGAAGGGTGCAGGGGAGATCTTGGAGATGCGGCTCAATGGGAACACGAGAGGTGATTATGTGAGGATTAGGGTGAATCACAACATTAAACACCCCCTTACTAAGTTCGTCAGTATTGTGCGAGCAAAAGAACGCCAAGTGTAACTGGTTAGATATGAAAAACTTGCTCGTTTTTGCAAGGTGTGTGGGCTGATTGGCCATGATCATAAGGAGTGTGGTATGGGCATACATGATAAGAAGGATATGAAGTTCGGGGATTGGCTGTACGCGGAGGGGCCGTCTAGGCCAGGACAAGGCGCTGCCGTGAACAGGCGGTCCGGCCCCCGTTCCCCTGGTAAGGCTGGGAGTCCGTCTGCTTCTGCCCCAAGGGAAGTGAGGACCGACCCGGAAACCCTAGACACGGCGACAAGCCCTCTGAAATAGGTTGTTACCAGAATGGAGGTGGACAAGGATGCAAGAAAACGGCTGAATATGGACGCTGTTGAGGCGGGGTTCAATAGTGCCCGGGGAGCTCCTAAAGCTCTGCTAGCTCTTACGGACGGAAGTGGAGGGGATGCTCATGAAAACAACTCGCCAGCGAGCAGTGATTCAAGCAACAAACGACTGAAAATTTTGAAAGAAAATGACAATAATGAGATATCGGCGGCCTCCCTGGAGGAGGACCGCTGGACGCAATGAATATCTTGTCTTGGAACTGCCGGGGGGGGGGGGGACCGCCGGACAGTTCGTGAGGTTTTGGCCCTCTCAAAAGCCAATAACCCCAAGCTAGTCTTTCTATGTGAGACTAGGCAGGAGTCAGCTAAAGTGGAGAAGTTATAGTGGCAGCTCGGTTTAAAAGGATACCATGGTGTTAACAGTGATGGACGGAATGGTGGTCTGGCTCTGTTTTGGGATGAGTCTCTTTCGGTTACGGTGCTCGAATCCTGTAACAGGTTCATCGATGTTCGTGTGCAGGATGGTGGCTCTGGTGTTCTTTGAAGAGGCACATTTGTATATGGGGAGCCGAGGGTAGAAAATCGACAAAGTATGTGGGAACATCTATGCCGGCTGCGTTCAGTTTCGCGAGAGCATGGGTTGTCTGTGGGGACTTCAATGAAGCACTCTGGCAGCCCGAGCACCTCTCAAGAACCACGCACGTAGAGGCACAAATGACTGCATTAAGAGATTGTTTACAGACTTGCGAGTTGGGGGACCTCGGGTTCTCTGGGTTACCTTTTACATACAATAACGGCCATGCTGGGTATCGCAACATTCAAGTTCGCCTTGATCGTGCTGTCGTGGACGAAGCCCTACGTGATATCTTTTCGGCTCGGGTGTGCCATCTTGTCACCTCCTGCTCGGATCATTCCCCCCTGCTGATTAACTTGGAAGGGGTGCAGGAACCGAGGAGCCGAGCGTCAATCCCTAGATATGAGTGTTGGGAATCGTAGCATAATTTAAAATTTTCCTACGCTCACCAAGATGCATCTATGGAGTCTACTAGCAATGAGGGGAAAGGAGTGGATCTACATACCCTTGTAGATCGCGAGCGGAAGCGTTCCAATGAACGTGGATGACGGAGTCGTACTCGCCGTGATCCAAATCACCGATGACCGAGTGCCGAACGGGCGGCACCTCCGCGTTCAACACACGTACGGTGCAGCAACGTCTCCTCCTTCTTGATCCAGCAAGGGGGAAGGAGAGGTTGATGGAGATCCAACAGCACGACGGCATGGTGGTGGATGTAGCGGGTCTCCGGCAGGGCTTCGCCGAGCTTCTGCGAGAGAGAGAGAGGTGTTGCAGGGGAGGAGGGAGGCGCCCAAGGCTTGGATCTTGCTGCCCTCCCTTCCCCCCACTATATATAGGGCCAAGGGAGAGGGGGGGGCGCAGCCTTGCCCCTTCCTTCAAGGAAGGGTGCGGCCAGGGGGGAGTCCTTCCCCCCAAGGCACCTCGGAGGTGCCTTCCCCCTTTAGGACTCTCCCTTCTTTCTTATCTCTTGCGCATGGGCCTCTTGGGGCTGGTGCCCTTGGCCCATATAGGCCAAGGCGCACCCCTTACAGCCCATGTGGCCCCCCGGGGCTGGTGGACCCCCTTGGTGGACCCCCGGACCCCTTTCGGCACTCCCGGTACAATACCGATAAAGCGCGAAACTTTTCCGGCGACCAAAATAAGACTTCCCATATATAAATCTTTACCTCCGGACCATTCCGGAACCTCTCGTGACGTCCGGGATCTCATCCGGGACTCCGAACAACTTTCGGGTTTCCGCATACATATATCTCTACAACCCTAGCGTCACCGGACCTTAAGTGTGTAGACCCTACGGGTTCGGGAGACATGCAGACATGACCGAGACGCCTCTCCGGTCAATAACCAACAGCGGGATCTGGATACCCATGTTGGCTCCCACATGTTCCACGATGATATCATCGGGTGAACCACGGTGTCGAGGATTCAATCAATCCGTATGCAATTCCCTTTGTCAATCGGTATGTTACTTGCCCGAGATTCGATCGTCGGTATCCCAATACCTAGTTCAATCTCGTTACCGGCAAGTCTCTTTACTCGTACCGCAATGCATGATCCCGTGACTAACGCCTTAGTCACATTGAGCTCATTATGATGATGCATTACCGAGTGGGCCCAGAGATACCTCTCCGTTTACACGGAGTGACAAATCCCAGTCTCGATCCGTGCCAACCCAACAGACACTTTCGGAGATACCCGTAATGCACCTTTATAGTCACCCAGTTACGTTGTGACGTTTGGCACACCCAAAGCACTCATACGGTATCCGGGAGTTGCACGATCTCATGGTCTAAGGAAAAGATACTTGACATTGGAAAAGCTCTAGCAAACGAAACTACACGATCTTTTATGCTATGCTTAAGTTGGGTCTTGTCCATCACATCATTCTCCTAATGATGTGATCCCGTTATCAATGACATCCAATGTCCATAGTCAGGAAACCATGACTATCTGTTGATCAACGAGCTAGTCAACTAGAGGCTTACTAGGGACAGGTTGTGGTCTATGTATTCACACATGTATTATGATTTCCGGACAATACAATTATAGCACGAATAATAGACTATTATCATGAACACAGAAATATAATAATAACCATTTATTATTGCCTCTAGGGCATATTTCCAACAGTCTCCCACTTGCACTAGAGTCAATAATCTAGTTACATTGTGATGAATCGAACACCCATTGCGTCCTGGTGTTGATCATGTTTTGCCCTAGGGAGAGGTTTAGTCAACGGATCTGCTACATTCAGGTCCGTGTGCACTTTACAAATATCTATGTCTCCATTTTGAACACTTTCACGAATGGAGTTGAAGCGACGCTTGATATGTCTGGTCTTCCTGTGAAACCTGGGCTCCTTCGCAAGGGCAATAGCTCCAGTGTTGTCACAAAAGAGAGTCATTGGGCCCGACGCATTGGGAATCACCCCTAGGTCGGTAATGAACTCCTTCATCCAGACTGCTTCCTGTGCTGCCTCCGAGGCTGCCATGTACTCCGCTTCACATGTAGATCCCGCCACGACGCTTTGCTTGCAACTGCACCAGCTTACTGCTCCTCTATTCAATATATACACGTATCCGGTCTGTGACTTCGAGTCATCCAGATCTGTGTCGAAGCTAGCGTCGACGTAACCCTTTACGACGAGCTCTTCGTCACCTCCATAAACGAGAAACATATCCTTAGTCCTTTTCAGGTACTTCAGGATATTCTTGACCGCTGTCCAGTGTTCCTTGCCGGGATTACTTTGGTACCTTCCTACCAAACTTACGGCAAGGTTTACATCAGGTCTGGTACACAGCATGGCATACATAATAGACCCTATGGCCGAGGCATAGGGGATGACACTCATCTCTTCTATATCTTCTGCCGTGGTCGGGCATTGAGCCGTGCTCAATTGCACACCTTGCAATACAGGCAAGAACCCCTTCTTGGACTGATCCATACTGAACTTCTTCAATATCTTGTCAAGGTATGTACTCTGTGAAAGACCAATGAGGCGTCTTGATCTATCTCTATAGATCTTGATGCCTAATATATAAGCAGCTTCTCCAAGGTCCTTCATTGAAAAACACTTATTCAAATAGGCCTTTATACTTTCCAAGAATTCTATATCATTTCCCATCAATAGTATGTCATCCACATATAATATGAGAAATGCTACAGAGCTCCCACTCACTTTCTTGTAAACACAGGCTTCTCCATAAGTCTGTGTAAACCCAAACGCTTTGATCATCTCATCAAAGCGAATGTTCCAACTCCGAGATGCTTGCACCAGCCCATAGATTGAGCGTTGGAGCTTGCATACTTTGTTAGCATTCTTAGGATCGACAAAACCTTCCGGCTGCATCATATACAACTCTTCCTTAAGGAAGCCGTTAAGGAATGCCGTTTTGACGTCCATCTGCCATATCTCATAATCATAGTATGCGGCAATTGCTAACATGATTCGGACGGACTTCAGCTTCGCTACGGGTGAGAAAGTCTCATCGTAGTCAACCCCTTGAACTTGTCGATAACCCTTAGCGACAAGTCGAGCTTTGTAGATGGTCACATTACCATCTGCGTCCGTCTTCTTCTTAAAGATCCATTTGTTTTCTATGGCTCGCCGCTCATCGGGCAAGTCAGTCAAAGTCCATACTTTGTTTTCATACATGGATTCTATCTCGGATTTCATGGCTTCTAGCCATTTGTCGGAATCCGGGCCCGCCATCGCTTCTTCATAGTTCGAAGGTTCACCGTTGTCTAACAACATGATTTCAAGGACAGGGTTGCCGTACCACTCTGGTGCGGAACGTGTCCTTGTGGACCTACGAAGTTCAGTGGCAACTTGATCCGAAGCTTCATGATCATCATCATTAACTTCCTCCCCCGTCGGTGTAGGCACCACAGGAACATTTTCCCGCGCTGCGCTATTTTCCGACTCGGAAGGGGTGACTATCACCTCATCAAGTTCCACTTTCCTCCCACTCAATTCTTTCGAGAGAAACTCCTTCTCTAGAAAGGACCCGTTCTTGGCAACGAAGATCTTGCCTTCGGATCTGAGGTAGAAGGTGTACCCAATAGTTTCCTTAGGGTATCCTATGAAGACGCATTTTTCCGATTTGGGTTCGAGCTTTTCAGGTTGAAGTTTCTTGACATAAGCATCGCATCCCCAAACTTTTAGAAACGACAGCTTAGGTTTCTTCCCAAACCATAATTCATACGGTGTCGTCTCAACGGATTTAGACGGTGCCCTATTTAAAGTGAATGCGGCAGTCTCTAAAGCATAACCCCAAAATGAGAGCGGTAAATCGGTAAGAGACATCATAGATCGCACCATATCCAATAGAGTGCGATTACGACGTTCGGACACACCATTTCTCTGAGGTGTTCCAGGCGGCGTGAGTTGTGAAACTATTCCACATTTCCTTAAGTGTGTACCAAATTCGTGACTTAAATATTCTCCACCACGATCTGATCGTAAGAATTTTATTTTCCTGTCATGTTGATTCTCAACCTCACTCTGAAATTCCTTGAACTTTTCAAAGGTTTCAGACTTGTGTTTCATTAGGTAGACATACCCATATCTACTTAAATCATCAGTGAGAGTGAGAACATAACGATATCCTCCGCGAGCCTCAACACTCATTGGACCGCACACATCGGTATGTATGATTTCCAATAAGTTGGTTGCTCGCTCCATTGTTCCGGAGAACGGAGTCTTGGTCATCTTACCCATGAGGCATGGTTCGCACGTGTCAAATGATTCGTAATCAAGAGACTCCAAAAGTCCATCTGCATGGAGCTTCTTCATGCGCTTGACACCAATGTGACCAAGGCGGCAGTGCCACAAGTATGTGGGACTATCGTTATCAACTTTACATCTTTTGGTATTCACACTATGAACATGTGTAGCATCACGTTCGAGATTCATCAAAAATAAACCATTGACCAGCGGGGCATGACCATAAAACATATCTCTCAAATAAATAGAACAACCATTATTCTCAGATTTAAATGAGTAGCCATCTCGAATTAAACGAGATCCAGATACAATGTTCATGCTCAAAGCTGGCACTAAATAACAATTATTGAGGTTTATAACTAATCCCGTGGGTAGATGTAGAGGTAGCGTGCCGACGGCGATCACATCGACCTTGGAACCATTCCCGACGCGCATCGTCACCTCGTCTTTTGCCAGTCTCCGTTTATTCCGTAGTTCCTGATTTGAGTTACAAATATGAGCAACCGCACCGGTATCAAATACCCAGGAGCTACTACGAGTACTGGTAAGGTACACATCAATTACTTGTATATCACATATACCTTGGGTGTTGCCGGCCTTCTTCTTGTCCGCTAAATATTTGGGGCAGTTCCGCTTCCAGTGACCACTTCCCTTGCAATAAAAGCACTCAGTCTCGGGCTTGGGTCCATTCTTTGACTTCTTCCCGGTAACTGGCTTACCGGGCGTGGCAACCGCCTTGCCGTCCTTCTTGAAGTTCTTCTTACCCTTGCCCTTCTTGAACTTAGTGGTTTTATTCACCATCAACACTTGATGTTCTTTTCTGATCTCTACCTCAGCTGATTTCAGCATTGAATACACCTCGGGAATGGTCTTTTCCATCCCCTGCATATTGTAGTTCATCACAAAGCTCTTGTAGCTTGGTGGAAGCGACTGGAGGATTCTGTCAATGACCGTGTCATCCGGGAGATTAACTCCCAGCTGAGACAAGCGGTTGTGCAACCCAGACATTCTGAGTATGTGCTCACTAACAGAACTGTTCTCCTCCATTTTACAGCTGAAGAACTTGTCGGAGACATCATATCTCTCGACCCGGGCATGAGCTTGAAAAACCAGTTTCAGCTCCTCGAACATCTCATATGCTCCATGTTTCTCAAAACGCTTTTGGAGACCCGGTTCTAAGCTGTAAAGCATGCCGCACTGAACGAGGGAGTAATCATCAGCACGCTGCTGCCAAGCGTTCATAACGTCTTGGTTCTCAGGGATTGGTGCTTCACCTAGCGGTGCTTCTAAGACATAATCTTTCTTGGCTGCTATGAGGATGATCCTCAGGTTCCGGACCCAGTCCGTATAGTTGCTGCCATCATCTTTCAGCTTGGTTTTCTCTAGGAACGCGTTGAAATTGAGGACAACGTGGGCCATTTGATCTACAATACATAGTGTAAAGATTTTTTAGACTAAGTTCATGATAATTAAGTTCATATAATCAAATTATTTAATGAACTCCCACTCAGATAGACATCCCTCTAGTTATCTAAGTGAAACATGATCCGAACTCAACTAGGCCGTGTCCGATCATCACGTGAGACGGACTAGTCAAGATCGGTGAACATCTCCATGTTGATCGTATCTTCTATACGACTCATGCTCGACCTTTCGGTCCTCCGTGTTCCGAGGCCATGTCTGTACATGCTAGGCTCGTCAAGTCAACCTAAGTGTATTGCGTGTGTTCCGAGGCCATGTCTGTACATGCTAGGCTCGTCAACACCCGTTGTATTCGAACGTAAGAATCTATCACACCCGATCATCACGTGGTGCTTCGAAACGACGAACCTTCGCAACGGTGCACAGTTAGGGTGAACACTTTCTTGAAATTATTATAAGGGATCATCCTATTTGCTACCGTCGTTCTAAGCAAATAAGATGCAAAAACATGATAAACATCACATGCAATCAAATAGTGACATGATATGGCCAATATCATCATGCTCCTTTGATCTCCATCTTCGGGGCACCATGATCATCTTCGTCACCGGCATGACACCATGATCTCCATCATCATGATCTCCATCATTGTGTCTTCATGAAGTTGTCACGCCAACGATTACTTCTACTTCTATGGCTAACCGTTTAGCAACAAAGTAAAGTAAATTACATGGCGTTATTCAATGACACGCAGGTCATGCAAAATAATAAAGACAACTCCTATGGCTCCTGCCGGTTGTCATACTCATCGACATGCAAGTCGTGATTCCTATTACAAGAATATGATCAATCTCATACATCACATATATCATTCATCACATCTTCTGGCCATATCATATCACATATATCACTTGCTGCAAAAACAAGTTAGACGTCCTCTAATTGTTGTTGCAAGTTTTACGTGGTTTGTAGGTTTCTAACAAGAACGTTTTCTTACCTACGTATGACCACAACGTGATTTGCCAATTTCTATTTACCCTTCATAAGGACCCTTTTCATCGAATCCGTTCCGACTAAAGTAGGAGAGACAGACACCCGCTAGCCACCTTATGCAACTAGTGCATGTCAATCGGTGGAACCTGTCTCACGTAAGCGTACGTGTAAGGTCGGTCCGGGCCGCTTCATCCTACAATGCCGCCGAAACAAGAAACGACTAGTAGCGGCAAGAAGAATTGGCAACATCAACGCCCACAACTTCTTTGTGTTCTACTCGTGCATAGTAACTACGCATAGGCCTGGCTCATGATGCCACTGTTGGGAATCGTAGCATAATTTAAAATTTTCCTACGCTCACCAAGATGCATCTATGGAGTCTACTAGCAACGAGGGGAAAGGAGTGGATCTACATACCCTTGTAGATCGCGAGCGGAAGCGTTCCAATGAACGTGGATGACGGAGTCGTACTCGCCGTGATCCAAATCACCGATGACCGAGTGCCGAACGGACGGCACCTCCGCGTTCAACACACGTACGGTGCAGCAACGTCTCCTCCTTCTTGATCCAGCAAGGGGGAAGGAGAGGTTGATGGAGATCCAACAGCACGACGGCGTGGTGGTGGATGTAGCGGGTCTCCGGCAGGGCTTCGCCGAGCTTCTGCGAGAGAGAGAGAGGTGTTGCAGGGGAGGAGGGAGGCGCCCAAGGCTTGGATCTTGCTGCCCTCCCTTCCCCCCACTATATATAGGGCCAAGGGAGAGGGGGGGGCGCAGCCTTGCCCCTTCCTTCAAGGAAGGGTGCGGCCAGGGGGGAGTCCTTCCCCCCCAAGGCACCTCGGAGGTGCCTTCCCCCTTTAGGACTCTCCCTTCTTTCTTATCTCTTGCGCATGGGCCTCTTGGGGCTGGTGCCCTTGGCCCATATAGGCCAAGGCGCACCCTTACAGCCCATGTGGCCCCCCGGGGCTGGTGGACCCCCTTGGTGGACCCCCGGACCCCTTTCGGCACTCCCGGTACAATACCGATAAAGCGCGAAACTTTTCCGGCGACCAAAATAAGACTTCCCATATATAAATCTTTACCTCCGGACCATTCCGGAACCTCTCGTGACGTCCGGGATCTCATCCGGGACTCCGAACAACTTTCGGGTTTCCGCATACATATATCTCTACAACCCTAGCGTCACCGGACCTTAAGTGTGTAGACCCTACGGGTTCGGGAGACATGCAGACATGACCGAGACGCCTCTCCGGTCAATAACCAACAGCGGGATCTGGATACCCATGTTGGCTCCCACATGTTCCACGATGATATCATCGGGTGAACCACGGTGTCGAGGATTCAATCAATCCGTATGCAATTCCCTTTGTCAATCGGTATGTTACTTGCCCGAGATTCGATCGTCGGTATCCCAATACCTAGTTCAATCTCGTTACCGGCAAGTCTCTTTACTCGTACCGCAATGCATGATCCCGTGACTAACGCCTTAGTCACATTGAGCTCATTATGATGATGCATTACCGAGTGGGCCCAGAGATACCTCTCCGTTTACACGGAGTGACAAATCCCAGTCTCGATCCGTGCCAACCCAACAGACACTTTCGGAGATACCCGTAATGCACCTTTATAGTCACCCAGTTACGTTGTGACGTTTGGCACACCCAAAGCACTCATACGGTATCCGGGAGTTGCACGATCTCATGGTCTAAGGAAAAGATACTTGACATTGGAAAAGCTCTAGCAAACGAAACTACACGATCTTTTATGCTATGCTTAAGTTGGGTCTTGTCCATCACATCATTCTCCTAATGATGTGATCCCGTTATCAATGACATCCAATGTCCATAGTCAGGAAACCATGACTATCTGTTGATCAACGAGCTAGTCAACTAGAGGCTTACTAGGGACAGGTTGTGGTCTATGTATTCACACATGTATTATGATTTCCGGACAATACAATTATAGCACGAATAATAGACTATTATCATGAACACAGAAATATAATAATAACCATTTATTATTGCCTCTAGGGCATATTTCCAACAATGAGATCATGTGGGAGCGGGACATCAAATTCCCCACTGTTATCAACGATGCCTGGGCTAAGCACCGGCCAGCAGGTAATCTGGGCTCTGTCACGCTCTCTTTGAAAGAGGTAATGAAGGAGCTACGGCAGTGGAGTTTGGCAAATTTTGGTAATGTTCTAAAGGAGATTGAAACATTGCGTAGTCAGCTAGAGGAGCTGCAACTCACGTGTGCGGATCATACACTGGTTCAGGCTAAGCTAAACCAACTTGATGAGCTTCTCTACAAAGAGGAGATGCTTTGGCTCCAACGGTCTCGGATTGAATGGCTGAAAGAAGGGGAGCGCAATACCAAATACCTTCACCGCCGTGCAATTTGGCGCGCTCGACGCAACCATATCCAGAGACTGTTGAAGGCCGACGGTTCATGGTGCAACGCGCCGTCCGATATGGAGAGGATGGCAAACTCCTATTTTAAGGAGATATTCACTAGGGATCCTACCCTGGACCCGAATGTGGTGTTGGATAGTATTGCACCAAAGGTTACCGAAGAGATGAATGAAGCACTATGTAAAACATATACGGAGGAGGAAATATCCTATGCATTATTCCAGATCGGGCCGTTGAAGGTGCCGGGTAGTGATGGATTCCCGGCCAGGTTTTATCAACAAAACTGGGCTGTTCTTAAGAAGGAAATCGTGGCTGCAGTTCAGGATTTCTTCATCTCCGAGATTATGCCTGAGGGGGTTAACGACACAACGATTGTGTTGATCCCTAAAGTTCCTCATCCTAAGGAACTAAAGGACTTTCGGCCCATCAGCTTGTGTAACGTGGTTTATAAGATCGTGTCGAAGTGCATGGTGAATAGGCTCCGCCCTCTTCTCACGGAGCTTATATCTGAAAATCAGAGTGCGTTCATCCCTGGTAGGCTCATATCTGACAATTCTATTATTGCATTCGAGTGTATCCATCACATTCAGTCTGTCAGGGATCCGTTAAATGCTCTATGTGCTTATAAACTCAATTTATCAAAGGCCTATGACCGTGTGGATTGGGTTTTCTTGGAGAAGGCACTGTCCAAGTGGGGATTTTCCGAACAATGGATCTCACGAGTCATGGCGTGCGTAACCTCAGTGAAGTACGCCGTCAAATTTAATGGCAAGCTGTTGGAGGCCTTCTCGCCCTCAAGAGGCCTCCGCCAAGGTGACTCGTTATCCCCCTTCCTCTTCCTTTTTGTAGTTGATGCTCTCTCTGCTCTCATCAATAAGGCTATGGGGGAAGATGGACTGCAAGGGGTCAAGATCTGTAGAGGTGCTCCTGTCATCTCACATCTTCTGTTCACGGACGATTCCCTCCTATTTTGCCATGCTTCGGAGCAGCAGGCTCTGTTGGTTAAAGGTGTGTTGAACACGTATTCGACGGCGACTAGACAATTGATCAACCCGTCGAAATGTTCCATCCTTTTCTCGGAGAACTGCGAACCAAGTGTGTCTCAGGAGGTAAAAAATGTGTTGGAGATTACACAAGAAGTCTTCGAGGCCAAGTATTTGGGGCTTCCGGTCCCAGAGGGACGAATTCATAAAGGAAATTTTGAAACTATCCAGGAGAGGCTGTGGAAGAAGCTCATAGATTGGAGTGAGTAGTATGTATCATCAGGTAATAAGGAGATTCTAATAAAAGCCGTAGCCCAAGCCATCCCAGCCTATGTTATGAGTGTCTTCAAACTACCAGCCTCGGTATGTGACGAGTTGACACATATGATACGCCAGTACTGGTGGGGCATGGAGAACGGGAACAAAAAGATGGCCTGGATGAGTTGGGACAAATTGAGACTGCCTAAATCTATGGGCGGCATGGGGTTTAGGGATATGCTATCCTTTAACCAAGCATTGCTTGCAAAACAAGCTTGGCGGCTGTTGGATACGCTAGAGAGTTTGTGTGCTTGGCTGTTAAAGGCCAAATGCTATCCCTCTGGCCACTTGTTGGATACGGTATTTTCTGGCAATGGATCTTCAGTGTGGAAAGGAATTTTGCATGGCCTTGTTCTGCTCAAGAAAGGAGTGATTTGAAGGGTGGGGAACGGGACTGACATCCGCACTTGGAGGGATCCTTGGATCCCCAGACCTTCGTCATTCCGTCCTATCACACCAAAAGGTAACTGCAGACTAAACCGTGTTGTTGATTTTATTGATGACAATGGTGCATGGTGAGCTGATCGTCTAAGAGAGTTTTTTTGGCCTATGGATGTGGACTACATTCTAAAAATCAGAACCTTGCCCCGACAACGTGGTGACTTTCTGTCTTGGTTCCCGGAGAAGAGCGGTGTTTTCTCGGTAAAGAGTGCTTATAAGCTGGCTACATGCGATCACAATGTGAATTTCGCCAGTGGTTCTTCTAGCGCCAACCCAGAAGGGACTCGATCATTGTGGAACCTGGTCTGGTCGGCTAAAGTGCCTCAGAAAATGAAGATTACCGCCTGGAGGGTGGTGACCGGAACACTAGCTACGCAACAATGCAAGAACTTTCGACACTTGGCCACGCGTTCCCAGTGTCCGCTCTGTGGGGTGGAGGTGGAGAGTACCTTTCATGCATTGATAGCTTGCACTCATGCGAGAACCCTGTGGGTGAACATGCGTAGACGCTGGCCGCTCCCAAGCGATGATCTTCTAGTCGACAACGGCATGGAGTGGCTAATGCTCCTGCTTAGCTCGTGCTCGGATGCAGTCTGAGATATGGTAATCATGCTGATTTGGCGCATTTGTCACATTCGTAATGAAGTTTACCATGGCAAGGAGGCACCACCCATGCTGGCCCCGGTGGAGTTTTTGGACAGTTACTACAAATCAATCAACCTCGCTGGCAAGTTTTCAACTGATGATATTATCAAGGGGAAAATGCCAACGATCTCCATTGAAGCATCATGTCTTAAGGATCCAGTTCCTATGCTGCCTTGGCCGGCTCCGGCGCATGGCACGGTGGCCTTGTCTATTGACGGCTCGTACCACCCGGAGGATGGGACAGCGACGGTTGGAATGGTCTTAAGGAACAGCGAAGGGGTGATCTTGTTTGCGGCTTATCGCTATATCTTTCAGTGTAACGATCCGCTGGAGGCTGAACTTCATGCAATGATGCAAGGTATGGGCCTTGCCATCCAACATTCGAACTGCCCTGTGGTGGTACAGTCTGACTCCTCTCAAGCGTTGTCGTGCTTGACCTCGGGTGCATTGCGGCGATCTGCATATGGCCATTTAGTCTTGGAGATTCTACACTTAGCTGGTACTAGGGAGTTTTTACCTCAGAAACTTTGTCGTTCTCAGAATAGAGTTGCCGATTGTTTGGCGAAGTATAGCCGTACAGAGCGTGCCACCGCTGTTTGGCTTCGCGCGGCTCCACCATGTATCGACGACTTGTGGCCTCTCAACTGTAACTCTATGAATTTGCAATAAAACTCCCTTTACCCCCGCAAAAAAATACAATTCCTATTTTCAAAAGGTTTCACTTTTTTTGTGCAATTTATAAATTATTATTTTCAAATCAGGTGCAATGGGACCCGAGACCTATTGGGTATTTCCGCATGTGGTCAGTGGCCTTCTCGTTTTCCGAGTAAGGTAAGGTGAATAAGAAGGCTTTTGATGTTCGGTTAGTTTCGTGTCTTTTTAAAGTACGACAAACCCTTACAAAAATCAGATAGACATATAAATCCTTGAGGGTGCCAAAGTTGTGTTCCTCCTGCCTCTGGGCCACCACCGTTTCAACAGAGAAAACTGGTTTAAACTGGGGAGCATGTATAAGCAACGACTGATAAACTTTCGATGTAGATTAGAAGATGCCGAGAACAAAACACCAGAGAGGGCTGCATAACGCCCTAGGCCAGTCCAAGACGGGAACACAACTCTCACACACTTCCAACGAGGTCGATGATGACCAACCTTCGTCGGTACAAACTGGAGCCGGAGGACTATGTTTTAGTGTCGATATGGTGGTGCTCTATGAGTAGTAGATCTCAAGCTCAGAGGATGACACCTCTAGTTTTGATCTTTATTGATTCTACCTGGCAATGGCAATTTTTATGTGTCGTTCCTTGTTTAAAAACCATCACTTGGATATTGCTTAGACTTGCTGTCTGGAGCTAAAACCATGATCTGACTTTAGTGGTTGGATCAAACAATGGTTGTGCTTGTGCTTCGTTCCCTTTGTAGATGCTTCGCTTGAGGAGAACTTTCTTCTGGGTGTTGCCAACCATATTGGTTGATGTTGATGTTTTCATGGTGCATCTCATTGATCAGTTGGGCATGACTTCTAGGGCTTCAGTTGGGTATGCTGTCATCATCTTCTCTTTTTGTTTTATTTTAATAATTTATTTGTGTGCATTCTTGATGTCTCCCCTAGCTTTTGACATTGAATTGTTGATTAATCCGGTTGTACTAAGTATCAATTTGCAATTAATACATTACCTTCTGCCGAAAAGATATAACAGTTGAGCACTCTCCTAACATTTTCTGTTTGGTTGCACCCTCTCTTCTCAAATACACAATGTCGAAAAATATATGTGATGCATTCTCCTGCTCCAAATTTACATTCCTGGTCGTGCTAAGTTTTCCTTACATTAGAAATATTAAATCTCTATTTGGAACATATAAAACCATCACAATGTGAATCACAAAAGGACATAATGAAACTACACAACAACTATAAGAAAATGTCATCTCAAACAAAAATTGTAAGAAAATGTGCCATTGCATTCACAACTACCATAATATTTGGTTGCATGCTAGGTCAAAAGCTTCACTTCGAATTATATAATCACACTGATGGTCTACCCTTGCTGTGTTACTGGTCTGTTGCTGATTCACTGAAACTATAAGGCATTTCGGCATTACATCAAATAACAAGCACAATTACTATTTATTTTGGAATGAAAATTACAAATATTATAGTTGTGGTCAGCCTTTGCCGAGCACTGTCTGTAAGTCGAGTGCCTTTCCGCCTGTATGCCAAGTATCGGTCATACGCCGGGAGCTTTTTGTGAAACTCACTTGGCTTGTATAGAAGCCAAGTACCTTTTTTTGTCATGTATTTTCCAGTCACTAGTCGGCTTAGGTGGACATAAGCTGAGAACCTGTGTTTTGACACTCGGCTTATAATAAGATACAAGGCAGCGTGTCATTCAAAATGCTGACCGGCAACTTGACAAAAGGAAATCGTTCACACAACAAAACTACTTCTCTTCCCGACGCAGTAGACATATTTTTTTGAGTAAGACACTCGTTACAAAGGTATAGCGCGTTACTTTTATTTAAACCTAATAATAAAGGGGCTATTGCTTCTCGCGGTACGTCATCGAAATTGCCCCCAAAGTTGAAAAATATTAGCCCCCATGCTACGACAAATCCTAAACGACGCCTTATGCGCCTGTTTCTTCAATTTTTTCAAACGGGCGCACAACCCCCCGTTGTGCTGGGCCGGCCCGTTTTCCCTTTATTTTCTGTTCAAACTGAAGCAAAAAAGGTGTGCTCGGGCCTCACGTGTGCGTAAATACATCTTATTTTCTTTCATTCTTTCTCCAGGTCGCGGTTCTTATTCGTTTTTTCTCTTGTTCCCTTTTCCTTTTTTTGTTTTTTAAATGCACGAACTTGGTTCAAATTCGTGGTTTTAATTCATGAACTTTTTTCAAATATCATGAACTTTCACCAAATTCAATGAAATTTTGTTCAAATTCGATGAACTTTTTTCAAAATAGATTTTCCAAATTCGATGATTTTTTCAAAATCGATGAACTTTTTCAAATTCGATGAATTGTTTTCAAAAACTATGAACTTTTTTTTTCAATTTGATGATCTTTTTTTAAATTCAATGAGCTTTTTTCAAATTCAATGAACATTTTATCAAATTCAATGAACTTTTTTCGAAATCGATGAACTTTTTTCATAATTTGTGATTTTTGTGTGTCATATTTTTTTCATATTTATGAGCCCGGAAACAGAAGCTTAGCCAAAAAAAAGCAAGCAACCCTAGTTGATCGAGCGAGCGAACGAACGAAGGGAAGCCGGGGCGAGGGAGCGAAGCCACGATGGGCCGACCGATTAAGGGGGCGCGCTTGGGCGCCAGTTGCTCTCAGTGGCGCTTAGGGCGCCACTTAGGAGCTCCCCCAGGCCACCTATAAGCGATAAAAAACGTTTCACATAGAGGATTCCCTGCCTAGGCCGACCCATACAGTAGGAACCTTTTATACTGCACTCTGTGCGCTGGGAGAAGACACAGCGCGCCTGTTTGGGCTGGCCCATGTCCTGGCGGTCTGTTTTTAAATTTTGTTTTCCTTTTCCGTCTTTGTTTTTATCTACTTTAAATAATTTGGGACTTAAAAAATTCGAAAACAGAAAATGAGAATTTTATATAAAATGTTTAATAATTCATAAATATTTGTGGATTTATAAAATGTTTGTGATTTTTAAAAATGTTTGCATATTCAAAAAATATTCACAATTTTGAAAAGAAATGTTCGGGAAATCAAAACATGTTCATGATTATTTAAAATTTCGTGTATTAAAAATGTTAATGAAATTGAACAAAATTTCAGCAACTCAATTTTTTATGAATAAAAGAATATCCAAAAAATTAAAAACTATTCATGACTTACAAAATGGTTTATTGATTCATAAAATCATTGTTGAGGAAATCGTTAACTGATAGCTGCTCGGTTGGCTGGCGAGTAGGGGATTAATAGGCTAATCGGCAAGTTAATCGGCCATTTAATCAATTACTCGGGTGATTAATCGGTTAATCGGCTACTCGGTGACCCTACGAGTAGGGATTAATCGGCAAGTTAACTGGTTAATCGGATGAATTCTTGAACAGGGCATAAAATGTTCACTGATTCAAAAAATGATCATGCATTTAGAAAATGTTAGTTAAATCAAAAAAATATTCATGAATTTCAAAAAATGTTCCACCAAACAATATCCAAAAAATATGTTCGTTGATTCTAGAAATGTTCACATATTCAAGAAAAATATTTAATTTTTTTTCACAATTAAAAAATGTTTGCAAATAGTATAAAATGTTCATGAATGCAAAAGTATTTATGATTTTAGAGAATGTTCGAAAATCCATAAAAATGTTCACGATTTCAGAGAGGTTCATGAGTTTTAAAATGTTCAGGATTTTTAAAAATATTTCACGATTTCATGAAAATGAGTGATAGTGTATATCGGTGATAGAACAAAATGTGATCATGGCAATTGAAGATTTTTTTTCCCGCGTTACAACACGCGGCCTGTTTTGCTAGTGAGACTAAACTATCAATATGAAATCAAATACTTTGATTTGCTGAGCCTAGCTACTAGTAAATCTAATTGACACCCTCGTATATTTTTGTGAGCTAGACACTCACTGGCAAGTTACTATGCATACACTAAACTACCAATATGAATAGATGACTTCGATTTGGCGAGCCTACTTGTCTTCTCCAACAGTTCAACTAAGGCCAAAGGACATGTTTCTTTGAGCTTAACATACCCTTGGCTTGTCATCATGTCATCCATTCCCCGTGTATCCAAAGTGGCAATAAACCGAATGCATGCATCGTTCAACCTGCTGCAATGATGCCAGTCAGCGAAAGCCAGCATACTCACCACCGTCTTCACATCGATGTTCTTATAGAGGATGCTTTCACATATAAGCTTCAACCTCTCCATGGCATACCGATCCGCCGCGACAAGCAAATGGCTGACAATATCTTTATAGTCATCACGTCCAATATCATCCATGGCAGGCAGTGAATCGGTGTATATAAAGTGAAGCAGGGCCTCGAACACAGCGGGCTGCATGTCGTTGATGGTAATACGACTCATGTCCTTCTCTCTCATCGCGCCATACAGCTCCGCTTTGAACACCGGCGATCGCATCGCGAGCACCAGCTTGTGGGCGGGAAAGGCTTCTCCTTGGACCTCGAAAATCACGTCGGTCCCCTCTTTCCCCTGCAGCAGCTTCCCAAGATGATCCGTGATGTCCGACGGCGGGACCTCCTCGACAAACGATTTCTCATCCTCGACAATTGTGACGACGCACTCAACGGTGAGGCGATCGTCGCGGAGGTAAGGCGACCCCTCCAGCTCGCTCCTTTTCTTGAACACCCAGTCGCCGGAGCAGCTGGTGCCGCCGGAACCAAATTCGCGAGTCTTTGTCATTGTGTGCGGCGGCGAAGATCCGGTGACGTCCACCAGACTGAACCTGAAGGACGCCCTCACCCTGGCGTCCTTGTGGTCGCTGCATAAATCGAGGAACACCCCCACGTAGTCTCTGTAATAATCGAGGTCGCACACACCCCAGGGGTAGACCCGAAATTGCCAGTCGTAGCCTCCGACGGAGAACGCGGCGGACATTGCGCAGCCGCCGTGTAGTAGCGACCGGTGCAGGCTGTACCCTGCGATCTCGAACACGTGAGAGCCTTGGCCTTGCTGCACCCCCACCGTGTTCGCGGCGTGGCGCGTGGCCGGGGTGTTTGTGCTTCCCATCGCCGCGCGCTGCCCGTGTCTCGCTGTCGCTCTCGCTCACGGGGATTGGGGTTGGGGTTGTTTCGGGTAAGACGTACGAAGCGGAAGTGGGCTTTTGTATATGGAGGCATCTGGGCCGCTGGCCGGGTTTGGACCTGGACTACTCGGACTCGGAAGGCCGAGACAGCCTTCCTTTTCGACCCTGGGGCGGATTTTGTCGATCCTCGTGTCGTGATACAATGCGAACATCAAGGGCACACTCACTGTACGGCGTACCTTTCACATGGTGGGTCGGCCAGGAACCTCACCTATTGATAAGTTTTTCTACCTATTGAGTATGCTCGCGTTGTCTCGTTCACCTAAGCAAACCATGACTTAAAATCCATATTCCAGGAAAAAGTAAGGAAGTGTGCTCAAAGTTTTTGTTTTCTTCCGAAAAGGAGGCTTGACCCCGGGCCTCTGCATCATTGTGATGCACACAGACATAACTTTGTCCAAAGTATTAGGTTCTTTTGTTGCAAGTATTGCTTGGACTTGCTCTTCGGTGTGAAAACCCATCATCTCGCCTTAGTGGTTGAATCCATCAAGGACTACTGAAAAGTGCACATAACCTTTGAGCGGTGATTTTTTTTGGTGAGGGCTCCTCGAATGTTATTTGTGGCTGAAGCTTTGCAAGAATATCAAATGTTTGATCATGTTTGATGTCCCAAAGTTTTAGTTTTTTTTTAATTTACTGTTCATGAGGGTGTAGGGGCACCCGGGGTGCAATCAGACCTTTCTCCCCATAGAAGTGTGGCAGTGCATACCTTTTCCTTTTTGGATGGACAATTAAGAGTTACATTGTGGTCAAATATGATACATATAGTTCAACAAGATAGCATTTATATGTTGGTGTAGAATGCTAAATACCCATCATCACGACATAACTATTTTTTTTCTTCTGAAGTATCGAATATATTATTACAAGCTAGACACTCATCATAGAAGGATGCAAAGCTATTTATGGGACTAACTGCGAATGTGAGATGAAGATATTGATTTGTCAATCATGCATGTTGTGGTCTTCTCCCACAATTGTACTAAAACCAAAGGACATGTTGGTCCCGGTTGGTGCCACGAACCGGTACGCATGCCCCCCTTTAGTCCCGGTTGGTGGCACCAACCGGGACCAAAGGCCTTGTGCTGCCCCGCGTCAAAAGTTTAGTCCCACCTTGCTAGTTGAGAGAGCTCGAGAGTGGTTTATAAGCGCTGCTGCGCCCACCCTCTCGAGCTCCTCTCAACTGCAGGCTTTCGGGACTAACCGTTCTCTTTGCCTGTGGGGCCTACTGGGCCTTCTGCGGGCCTGAATCCTGGCCCATGGATGGGTTTCAAGTCGTATTCAGGCCGTGGTGGCCCAATAGGTGGCATAATTTTTCCCTGTTTTTTGTTTTCTCTTTTTCTTTATTTATTTTATTTTGTTTCTACTTACAACAAAAAACTTATTTATTTTATTCCATTTTGTTTCTAATTACTTATGTATTTTACTTTATTTATTTTATTTTACTGCTGCTATTTTTATTTATTTTACTGCTGCTATTTTTATTTATTTTATTAAGGTTTATTTATTTTATTTACTATAGTTTAGTTTATTAAGGTTTATTTATTTATTTTATTTTATTAAGGTTTATTTATTTTTATTTATTTTATTTACTATAAAAAATGAACATAGATGCGCCTATAGAGAAAATTCAACCTAAATTCATAATAAATTTCTATGAAATTCACAGAAATTTACTCTGAATTTAGGTCAAATTCCCTGTATAAGGGCATCTATTTTCACTTTGAGAGGAGCTCAACAAGGCAGAGAGGGACGGGCTTATAAACCGGTGTGAGCGCCCTTCGGTTGGCGATGTGGGACTAAACTCTGACCGCAACTAGGACCAACCCTTTAGTCCCGGTTTGTGGTATGAACCGGGACTAAAGGGTGAGCCTCTGGTCCCGGTTCAAGCCACCAACCGGGACCAATGGTGGTGGGCCAGGAGCGAGGCCCATTGGTCCCGGTTTGTCCCACCAACCGGGACCAAAGGGGCCCGACGAACCGGGACCAATGCCCCCACGAGGCCCGGCAGGCCCCTGGCCGCACGAACCGGGACCAATGCTCACATTAGTCCCGGTTCGTGACTGAACCGGGACTAATGTGAATATTGTCCTGTGACCAAAGCCCAGTTTTCTACTAGTGTTTGAGCTCAACGTATCCTTGGCTTGCGATCACATGTCACTTTGGCATGACTTTGGAGGCCACTGCTTTACCTTTTCTTTTTAATGATTTGATTATGTGCATCCTCATTGTCTTGATTAGTTCTCAAGTCTCAACATAAGGTTGTTACACAATCCGAGTGCACTTGGTATCAACTCAGTATATTGGTATATTTATCTTTCACCAAAAAGATCAAACAGTCTAACATTCTCTCTGTGCAACAACTTTTGTTCTTTCTCACCCCTCATAAAATATGGAGTACTCAGAGATGGAGAAAGATGGCATCCTTTCTCCCACTTTGAATTTGCGTTCATTTGTGCTTTCCCCCCTTACATTTACATACATTAATTTATGTATGAAATACATAAAATAATCCCAAAATCGTAAAAATACATAATGGTAACACCAAACCAGAATTATAAGAAAATGTGCCAGGGCATTCAGAACTATCATAAGAGTTATGCCTCTAGAAATGTTCCAGCCTGGCGCCGTCTCTTACCGTGCCATATCAGATTTTTGTCTAAGGCCACATAATTAATGTGGAGAGATGATGAAAGCCATGTGTTAGAGACCATCTTTAAACATAATACTTTACATATACCATAAAATGTTATAGTATCATCCAATTAGGCTTCGCGATCTTAATAAAAGTGTGGTGGTGGTGGTGGTGGGGGGGGGGGGGGTTATAATTTAGCAATACTTTTTATAAAGTTATTTTAACAAATATTAAGCCGATATAAGAAAAATGCATTGGGGTAGTTGTCTCTAAAATTACACCATCTACTAGGAGAGCACCCAAACAGCCGATGCACTTGTCAATGATGCTAGATCAAAGGTTCGCTTCGAATTATGCAAGCACACTCGTGGTCTACTTTGTTGCTAATTTATTACAACAAATATCACCATTATAGCAAATAACAAATCGGACACGGATTTTTGGGACATGGTGCCACGCGACGCCGAAATCTTGGCCACCCACTTGTGCTTTGAGATTACTAATTAATACATGACATTTTCTACTACAATGGTAGCTACCCAATAATACATTGGAATACGCCACAGTGAGTGGGCCATGACACTTTAAATTTGTATATGCACTTTGTCTGATACTTGAGTTTTGGCACTCTGTTAGATGTGTTGGATTTAAATCCCTGCTGGGTACTTGATGGCCTGCATGTCATTTAGAACAGTCTTTATGCAACCAGTACGAGTTAATGGGGTGGCTTGTGCGGGGCATGTATTTTAGATATGCTTCATGCAGGTGGGTGTATGAAGAACAATGTTGAATCTTATCATCAGATAGGCTGGGTAGGGGGCAAATTTATTTACACATGATTACTTGAAGTGTGAGCTACGATTCGGTCATTCATAAAAAAATTCCCATGTGAGGAGCTGGAGAATCGGTGTAGGTGTAGGACATTGATGAATACATGAATGACACTAGGACATAAACATAAAATGCTGGTGTTGCTGGAGCTGATGGACATACAATATTGTTGGCACGGCGGAGAGGATCGAGAGAAAGAGAGAGGTGAAGAATATGGACTACTCTTAGACGGTCATTGGGTGACACATGCCCATCAAAGTGCTATGTGTGTGTGTGTGTGTGAGAGAGAGAGAGAGAGAGAGAGAGAGAGAGAGAGAGAGAGAGAGAGAGAGAGAGAGAGAGAGAGACGGACTGCAGCTACAATTTCACGTCTACATATTTTCCGAAAAGAAACTCTAAATTTTCATGTATGAGTTCTAGCTTAGCCGTGCCATGAACAAAGAGCAAGAACTAGAGAAACAAGATGAGTGAGAGAGGAGCTGCGGAATGAACAAGGGATGGGGAGAAAATGCATGCGATGGTGCAGGTTTCCTTTAATGTACGCTGCAAGCAAACGAGAGAATAACTCGTTTGATCAATAGTGTGGGATCAGTGTGGTCATCAATGGGGCTTTAGCTGCACTAGTGCAGATATGTGGACCATACTCATCTATTATCCGTGGAATACGACCTATATACATTTTGGCAATGTAAATACAACACGAATCATGAGAAAATGAGTGGTGTGGATACCATCCTCACGTGGCACGTCCACTCATGATTTATCGATAATAAACACCACCTATAATTTGTTTTTGGAACCGATGATTAACATTTATGATACGATAGTGGTCAATTGTGAATTTGTGATATATATAGTTCAACAAGATGACATTTGTATGCTGGTGTCAAAATGGTGATTACCCAACATATATTAATAACTAATATAAATTGTTTGGAGAAAAACTACTTTTCTTCCCAAGGAGCAGATATATATTTTTCTGAGCAAGACACTCCATAAAAGAAGTAGCAAGCTATTTATGCAATCGAACCGCCGACTTGAAATGAAGACTTTGATCTGCCGATCCTACGTGTCATCTCCCATAGTTCCACTACAGCCAAAGGACACGTTGCTTTGAGCTCAGCGTATCCCTGACTTGCGATCACATCATCCAGCTCTGTTGTACTCAAAGACCCAATAAACCGAACACACGCATCATTCAACCTACCACATTGATGCTGACCAGCCAAAGCCCATGTAATTACCGCGGTCTTCGCATCAGTGTTCTCACAAAGGATGCTCTCACATATAATCTTCAGCCTTTCCATGGCATACCGATCCGCAGCGACAAGCAAATGCCTGATAGTCTCTTTGTAGTCATCTTGGCCAAGATCATCCATGGCGGGCAGCTAATCATTGTATATAAAATGGAGCAGGACCTCAAACACAGCGGGCTGCATGTCACCGATGGTAATACAACTCATGTCCTTTGCTCTCATCTCACCATACAGCTCCGCTTTGAAGACGGGCGACCGCATTGCGAGCACGATCTTGTGGGCAGGAAAAGCCTCTCCTTCAACCTCGAGAACCACGTCGGTGCCATCTTTCTCCCGCAACAACTTTCCAAGATGCTCCGCGATGTCGGAAGGCGGCACCTTAGCAATCGACTTCACATCGTTGACGAGGGCGATCTCCGCGACGCACTCGATGGTGAGGCGATCATCGCGAAGGTAAGGCGACCCTTCCAGCTCACTTCTTTTCATGAACTTGTGAAGGCCGACGCATGTTTTATCGGTGGTATTCAGCTCTGTTGCCCCCGTTGTCAAGGTACGCGGCGGCGCAGACCCGGTGACGTCCACCAGGCTGAGCTGGAAGGATGCCCTCACGCTGATGTCCTTGTTCTTGCTCTCTAAGAAGACGTACGCCGCCACGTAGTCTTTGCAGCAATCGATGACTCCACCGGGGAAGAAGTGAATTTGCCAGTCGTAGCCTCCGACGGTGAACACGGCCGATCTGCTGGACACCGCGAGGCGCTCCCGTTGCAGGCTGTAGCCTGAGATCTCGAACACATGAGAGCCCTGCACCGTCTTCGCGGCACGGCGCGCGCATATGATGCTTCCCATGGCCGCTTCTCTTGTCCTGCTCGGACTGTTTGCTGGTGTGATGGCGTGCCGTGGCAGGGACCGGAGCAGATTCTTTGTTTCTCTTGCTGGGGTTTGTTCGGGGGAAGACCCTGATCCGAATACTCGGGCATTCCCAACAGAAAATAAATAGGCAATCTCGGCGCAGTCCGTTATCTATCAGCCGTTGTAATCCATCCGGTCCAACTACAATAGGCCTAGCCCAGTAGTGCCATGGTTCGTCCATAGCCCATAAGCGACGCTCCTATCTTCTTTTCGTAAATAGTAGCAACCCACTAACTATTTTTTTCCTAAGCATGCAATGCTTCCATAAACAAACCATACATGTCTGCCATGTCATTAATCTACCACCCCCTAACTATTTTTTCAGCAACTCTTTCACATCAACAAATCATGCATGGCTGCCAAATCATTTGTCATCACATTATAATTAATTCTCACAATTATTCACAATCAACCTAATTATCAATGTTTTCAGTCTATCAGCCGGCAACACGTGGGTTAGCTCCTATACCAATTCACTAAACTAACTGTCTGGGAAACTTAAATATTTAAAGCATTGGCCGATCTGCTTGTATACGTGACACATTAAAGCGATCTTTTTTCTTTTTATTTAAAATTCGAAATATTCTAATATATTTATTTTAAAAATTAATTTACATAAAATTTTCAAAGACGTTCACCGCACATTTAGGAAGTGTTCGTGCATTGTCAAAGATTTATTTGCACAATTTTTAAAAAATATGCGAGCATTTAAAATATATCCGTGAGATTTAAAAATGTTATAATTTTATAATCTGTTCATCACTTTAAAATGTTTATGAAAATGTAAAAACTTGATTGTATAATTCTTAAAAAATTGCGTACCATTAAAACCAATTCATGACATTTAAAATATTCACGCGTTTCACAAAATATTTCATTTTACAAATGTTCAACATTCAACATGTATTTAAAAATGTTTAACGTGTATCTAAAAAATGTTCAATCTGTATATAATTTTTTTGCAACGTGTAATAAAAAAATCAACATGTATCTCAAACAATGAAAAATAAAGTAAAAAACAAAAAACAGACATAAAAAATAAAAAATAAAAAGGAAAAACCCGCGTAGTATCTTCCCTAAACGCGTGGAAGATTCCACGAGGCGGTCCATAGCGAGTAGTCCACGGGTACCAGCTGAAGCGAGCCCATGTGGGCATGCGACCAACCATCACCATTTGTCGCGTGCTGGGCGCAGGAGCATTTTTTGTTGTTTCAGGATGCATTTTATGTTGGGTTTTGGATTGTGTTTGTTTCTTTCTAGATTTGTTGATTTTTTGTTTTGTTTTTTTATATTTCTGTCTGCTTTTCTCACCTGAAGTGCACCGTGTGAAATAGTACACATGTGCTCCGTGCTTCCTTAAAGTGAAGAAAGTGAAATGTACAGTTGCACTTCGCAGTGAATCACAACTATGATTCCTGCAACTGTGCTTCTCCGAAAAGTGAAAAGCACAAGTGTGCTTAAGCGCGAAGCGTGCTTCCTAGAAAATGAAAAGCACAACCGTGCTTCACAGTGAAGCAGACTATGCTTCTCAAAAAGTGAAAAAGTACGGTTGTGCTTTCCAAAAAAGTGAAAAGCACAATTGTGCTTCTGGTTTCCAGGATTTCGGATTTTATTTTTATGTTTTCGGTTTTTAGGTTAAGTTTTTTCAGGGTTCTTCACAAAAAAATGTTCATCCAAAATTGTTAATATGGATCTCATTTCAAAGATATCAACGTGAAAAACACAAGGTGAAAAATGGTTTTCGATTTGAACACACGGTGCAAGAGATAAAACATTTTGAAGAAACAAATCTATAAAAAGGATACAAAACTCTCTGGTTGTGACAATTATTGCACGTAGAATGCGCCACTTACAACTACAAGAGGCGATGGGGAGTGACCTTTGCAAAGGTACACTCTAGTTAGTGATCTGTTTAGAACCTTGTGAAAACCGCTTGCTATCATTTATTGGGCTACCCCACTTACGTTGATCCCTGTAAGCGAGCATGTTTTTTTACGTTGATTGATCCTAATAAGTGACCGCAGCATGGTGAGACTAGCCGTGTCATGTTCGCATGTCTGGCAATAAGTGATGTTTGGCCTTTGCGAGCAAAGACGACAAACTCAATGGGAAATGATTGAAATCACCTGGCTGATTTCTAGGCTCCTATCCGCCGCTTTGCTGGTGTAACACGTGTCCACGTGATGTGGTGCCTCTAGCTCCTCTCAGTTTCCCATATGGCTTATCCAACCTCAACGACTTGTTCTCCTGCCCACCTCCAAGCATCGTGGCCACACCGCAAGGCAACCGCCTGCTACCTCCGTTCAGGTCCTGCAGCTCCGCCACCATGGCTCGGCGTAGATCCGGTGGTGAGGTTGTAGCTGCGAGGGCACTCTCCCGCTTGTCGCAGGGGAAGTTGTGCTTCCAACTACAGATAGAGGTTGTGGGCTGCCTCTGAAGGAAATATGCCCTAGAGGCAATAATAAAGTTGTTATTTATATTTCCTTATATCATGATAAATGTTTATTATTCATGCTAGAATTGTATTAACTGGAAACTTAGTACATGTGTGAATACATAGACAAACAGAGTGTCCCTAGTATGCCTCTACTTGACTAGCTCGTTAATCAAAGATGGTTAAGTTTCCTAACCATAGACATGTGTTGTCATTTGATGAACGGTTAGAGAATGATGTGATGGACAAGACCCATCCGTTAGCTTAGCATAATGATCGTTTAGTTTTATTGCTATTGCTTTCTTCATGACTTATACATGTTTCTCTGACTATGAGATTATGCAACTCCCGAATACCAGAGGAACACTTTGTGTGCTATCAAACGTCACAACGTAAATGGGTGATTATAAAGATGCTCTACAGGTTTCTCCAATGGTGTTTGTTGAGTTGGCATAGATCGAGATTAGGATTTGTCACTCCGTGTATCGGAGAGGTATCTCTGGGCCCTCTCGGTAATGCACATCACTATAAGCCTTGCAAGCAATGTGACTAATGAGTTATTTACGAGATGATGCATTACGGAACGAGTAAAGAGACTTGCCGGTAACGAGATTGAACTAGGTATGATGATACCGACGATCAAATCTCGGGCAAGTAACATACCGATGACAAAGTGAATAACGTATGTTGTTATGCGGTTTGACCGATAAAGATCTTCGTAGAATATGTAGGAGCCAATATGAGCATCCAGGTTCCGCTATTGGTTATTGGCCGGAGATGTGTCTCTGTCATGTCTACATAGTTCTCGAACCCGTAGGGTCTGCACGCTTAACGTTCGATGACGATTTGTATTATGAGTTATGTGTTTTGGTGACCGAAGTTTGTTCGGAGTCCCGGATGAGATCACGGACATGATGAGGAGTCTCGAAATGGCCGAGAGGTAATATTGAAAGGTTATATATGGACACCGGAATGGTTCCGATAAGGTTCGGGGATTTTTTGGAGTACCGGGAGGCTATCGGAACCCCCGGGGAAGTTAATGGGCCTATTGGGCCTTAGTGGAGGAGAGGAGGCAGGCCATGGGAGGAGGCGCACCCCCTTGCCCAATCCGAATTGGACATGGGGAGGGGGCGCGGCCCCCCTCTTTCCTTCTCCCCCTCTCTCCCTTCCCCTTCCCCCCTCTCCGTTGGAAGGAAAGGGGGGCCGAATCCTACTAGGAATGGAGTCCTAGTAGGACTCCCCCCATGGCGCGCCCCCCTTGGGCCGGCCTCCTCCTCCCTCTCCTTTATATACGTGGCCAGGGGCACCCTAAAGACACAAAAGTTGTTTCTTAGCCGTGTGCGGTGCCCTCCTCTACAGTTTACCACCTCGGTCATATTGTCGTAGTGCTTAGGCGAAGCCCTGCGCGGATCACATCACCAACACCGTCGTGCTGATGGAACTCTCCCTCGACCCTCTACTGGATCAAGAGCTCGAGGGACGTCATCGTGCTGAACATGTACTGAACACAGAGGTGCCGTACGTTCGGTACCTGGATCGGTTGGTGTCGGTGTCAAAACTGGCGGATCTCGGGTAGGGGGTCCCGAACTGTGCGTCTAGGATCGATGGTAACAGGAGACGGGGGACACAATGTTTACCTAGATTCGGGCCCTCTCTATGGAGGTAATACCCTACTTCCTGCTTGATTAATCTTGATAAATATGAGTATTACAAGAGTTGATCTACCGCGAGATCGTAATGGCTAAAACCCTAGAAGTCTAGCTTGTATGACTATGGTTATGAGTCTCCGGTCCTATAGACCTAACCCTCCAGTTTATATAGACACCGGAGGGATCTAGGGTTACACAAAGTCGGTTACAGGGAAAGGAATCTTCATGTTTGATCGCCAAGCTTGCCTTCCACGCAAAGGAGAGTCCCATCCGGACACGTTGAGAGTCTTCGGTCTTCATATCCGCACAGCCCATCAGTCCGGCCCATGGCTAACAGGCCGGATGCCCGAGGACCCCCTAGTCCAGGACTCCCTCAGTAGCCCCTGAACTAGGCTTCAACGACGAGGTGTCCGGCGCGCAAATTGTCTTCGACATTGCAAGGCGGGTTCCCCTTTCCGAACTCCAAGATAGTCTCCGGACGCGAGATGTGTCCGGATCTGCAACATAAATACCACACACACAACCGTAGAGAGTATAATATTTCACGAGTCCAATCTGCTGACAACTTTTTGCAACATGACATCATGCTGGCCCGGTCTTTATTTCGAACCGTTTCTTGTCCCGTCGTTCCACGTTTCGAGGCGTGGCCTATATTGGCACGTCTTGTCGAAGCAGAGATCGTGTCCCCTTATTACGGGATTCTTATCAACACGGTCGTGGGTAATCCAACCGTCTCTTTGGTACGATTCCTGGGGAATAGGCATGTTTTAAGGCCCGAGATGAGGCGTTTCAATATCCACAGCCTTTATAGAGGGGTACAGACCCGCCCTTCTCCTCTGCGCTTGCTCCTTCTTCAGCTTTCCCCACCTCGAGCTCTAACACCCGGGTTTTAATCACCACGATCCTCGATCATGTCCGGCTCCAGGCTTCAAGGCCGGTGGGTGGCTTCTTCTGTTACAGAGGAAGACATCGCGAAACTCCGAGCGGCAAGATATCTGACCGCAGAAATCCTCCACCGGCTCCCTGCTGAAGGGCAGTTTATTCCTACCCCTAGATCCGGCGAGAGGGTCGTGTTTATCTCCCACTTCCTCCGAGGTTTAGGGTTTGCTCTCAATCCCTTTGTTCGTGGGCTCATGTTCTATTACGGGCTAGATTTTCACGATCTGGCCCCAAACTCCTTCCTTCTCATATCGACATTTATCGTCACGTGCGAAGCTTTCCTCCGAATCCCTCCACACTTTGGCTTATGGCTGAAGACCTTCAATGTGAAGCCGCAGGTGATCGAGGGGAGACAGGCGGAGTGTGGTGGTGCCACTGTGAGCAAGCTTACTAGCGCTCCTTGGCTAAAAGGATCCTTTACAGAATCTTCAAATTTAAGGCAGCAGGAGTGGTTCTATATCACCGAGCCTCGTGGTTCCAAGTGGGCCGCTGCTCCAGCGTTTCGATCTAGCCCTCCGACTTAGCTCGCGTCGTGGATCAATAAGGGGCTAGACTGGGGATCAATTGATGAAGTGCAAACTCTGTAGAGCCGCATCCGAAGACTCCTCGAGAAGGACATCGATCTTATCAACGTGGTTCAAGTAATGCTAGTTCGTCGGACTCTACCGTGCCAACGACGACCTCTCCGCCTGTGGGAGTTTAATCCGGAAGGAGCGCGAACCCTCCAACACTTCTTTGGCACTACGCACAAAGGGATGTGGAAATTGTTTTTCGGGAAATGAAAACAATGGCCGGATACCACCGAGGACATCGGCCTCGATTGCAACCATCCGGATACCCCGGTAAGCGCTTAACTCCCGAACACTTTGAGTACGCTGTAATATGTTACTAAGCACACTGCCTATTCCCAGGGCTGGATAAAGAAAGCGGAGCGAATCAGGTGTTCGGCCCCCCTCCCCGAAGACTCAGCGGATTCCGTACTAACAAGGATGCTAGCCCAGGCACCATTCCAGATGCCTGTGGAGGAGGACAAGGCGGAAAGCGGAAAGGAAAAAAGCGGCTTCCACCCCGAAGGTATATCAGGCACTGCGTGCGGGGGAATCAAAATTCCGTCATCCGAAGATAAAAGTGAAGGAGAAGTCAAGGTGCCTTCCCCCCAGAGTAAGAAAAGGGGCGCCTCCGAAGATTGGGAGGAAAAGGCCCCCAAGCGAGGCAAGATGCCATCGTCAGGCGACTCAGGCTTGGAAGGCGACGTTGTCGCACAGTTCCATAGTGAGGATAAGCCTCTGGCCAAATCGTAAGTTGAACAAGGGAGTTCTTAAACATATCTCGTTCCTTTCCCGCTACCAAGGTAACATTGGGAATATATATTTTGCAGTCCGGCACACCGTCCTCTTCAACAATCCTCTTCCTCGGGGGACCTTCTTCCGGAGATGATGGAGAGCGAAACACCTCCACCAATTTCCTCGCCCAATAAGGCGGACGACTGTGAAGTGTCGTCCCGGAGGGTCTCTCCTGATCAGCAAGCAGTGCGGGGGATGAAGAAGACATCACCTGGAGGTGATACCTGCTACCTCTTGAGCACTGCGTTGGTTTTCCCTTGAAGAGGAAAGGGTGATGCAGTAAAGTAGCATAAGTATTTCCCTCAGTTTTTGAGAACCAAGGTATCAATCCAGTAGGAGACCATGCTCAAGTCCCACGCACCTACACAAACAAATAAGAACCTTGCAACCAACGCGATAAAGGGGTTGTCAATCCCTTCACGGCCACTTGCAAAAGTGAGATCTGATAGAGATGATAAGATAATATTTTTGGTATTTTTATGATAAAGACTAAAAGTAAAGAAAGCAAAATAAACGGTAATAGAAATAACGGTAGATTAATATGATAGAGAATAGACCCGGGGGCCATAGGTTTCACTAGTGGCTTCTCTCAAGAGCATAAGTATTACGGTGGGTAAACAAATTACTGTCGAGCAATTGATAGAATTGAGCATAGTTATGAGAATATCTAGGTATGATCATGTATATAGGCATCACGTCCGTGACAAGTAGACCGACTCCTGCCTGCATCTACTACTATTACTCCACACATCGAACGCTATCCAGCATGCATCTAGAGTATTAAGTTCATAAGAACGGAGTAACGCTTTAAGCAAGATGACATGATGTAGAGGGATAAACTCATGCAATATTATATAAACCCCATCTTTTTATCCTCGATGGCAACAATACAATACGTGCCGTTTCCCCTACTGTCACTGGGATCGAGCACCGCAAGATTGAACCCAAAGCTAAGCACTTCTCCCATTGCAAGAAAGATCAATCTAGTAGGCCAAACCAAACTGATAATTCAAAGAGACTTGCAAAGATAACCAATCATACATAAAAGAATTCAGAGGAGATTCAAATATTGTTCATAGATAATCTTGATCATAAACCCACAATTCATCGGATCTCGACAAACACACCGCAAAAGAAGATTACATCGAATAGATCTCCAAGAGAATCGAGGAGAACTTTGTATTGAGATCCAAAGAGAGAGAAGAAGCCATCTAGCTAATAACTATGGACCCGAAGGTCTGAGGTAAACTACTCACACATCATCGGAGAGGCTATGGTGTTGATGTAGAAGCCCTCCATGATCAATGCCCCCTCCGGCGGAGCGCCGGAAAAGGCCCCAAGATGGGATCTCACGGGTACAGAAGGTTGAGGCAGTGGACATAGGGTTTTGGCTCCTCTTCTGATGTTTTTGGGGTACGTAGGTATATATAGGAGGAAGAAGTAGGTTTGTGGAGCCACGAGGGGCCCACGAGGGTGGAGGGCGCGCCCAGAGGGGTAGGCGCGCCCCCTGCCTCGTGGCCTCCTCGCTGATTGCTTGACGTCCACTCCAAGTCCTCTGGATCACGTTTGTTCAGAAAATCCCGTTCCCAAAGGTTTTATTCCGTTTGGACTCCGTTTGATATTCCTTTCCTTCAAAACACTGAAATAGGCAAAAAACAACAATTTGGGCTGGGCCTCCGGTTAATAGGTTAGTCCAAAAAATAATATAAAAGTGTATAATAAAGCCCATTGAACATCCAAAACAGATAATATAATAGCATGGAACAATAAAAAATTATAGATACGTTGGAGACGTATCAAGCATCCCCAAGCTTAATTCCTGCTCGTCCTCGAGTAGGTAAATGATAAAAACAGAATTTTTGAAGTGGAATGCTTCTTAGCATAATTTCCAATGTAATTCTTTTTATTGTGGCATGAATATTTAGATCCAAAAGATTCAAGATAAAAGTTTAATGTTGACATAAAAACAATAATACTTCAAACATGCTAACCAAGCAATTATGTCTTATCAAAATAACATAGCCGAAGAAAGCTCATCCCTACAAAATCATATAGTTAGGCCATGCTTCAATTTCGTCACACAAAACGTTCTCATCATGCATAACCCCGATGACAAGCCGAGCAATTGGTTCATACTTTTTAACGCGCTTCAGCCTTTTCAACCCTTACGCAATACATGAGCGCAAGCCATTGATATAGCACTATGGGTGGAATAATGTATAATGATGGGGGTTATGTGAGAAGACAAAAAGGTAGAAAGTCTCACACTGACGCGGCTAATCAATAGGCTATGGAGATGCCCATCAATTGATGTCAATGAGAGGAGTAGGGATTGCCATGCAACAGATGCACTAGAGCTATAAATATATGAAAGCTCAACTAAAGAAACTAAGTGGGTGTGCATCCAACTTGCTTTCTCACGAAGACCTAGGGCATTTTGAGGAAGCCCATTCATTGTATCAACTGCAAGACGACCGGTTTGGGGGCTATTCCGATGGTGACAGTATTCCGGACCCCTACGAGCCGCCGAACAGGGTTGCGATCTTCATGGCTGGCACACAACCGGCGCTTGGTTCAACAACCACCACAGCTATGACCTCCAGTTCAATGGCTGCGGCGGCAGCTGGTGCTAGCGGCTCTGCGTGCCCGCCGGCTCAAGTTCTCACATAATTGTTAGAAGCTTTGGCGACTCTGATGAGGGTGGAGGTAACCCCGGATAACCAGGAGCAACACAAGGTGGATGTGGCTAAGCTACGAGATGGGATAGCTCAAGCCAAGGAGGAGCTGGCGGCTGAGAACGCTAGGATGACTGCAGAGTGGGCTGTTTTGGACGCCCAGGCGCAACGGATTCAAGTAGATTCCTTCTGGCTCACGTTTGATCAGAACGCTTCAAATGAGGTCATGAGAAGGAGGCATCAGACTCGTTTACCTTCAATTTATGAGGCGAGAAACCTCTTCAACACGCTTGGAGCAGGGACCAGTAACCCGCCGGAGGTAAACCGCGCGGTCGAAGCGCCTGCTCAACCGCGCACAACAGATTCGCTCCATTTGAATACTGCTCCGCCTTAGCATGTACCGGCACCATCGGGTCATTATTCTAACCCTTTGGACAATATGATTGCTGCGACAATGCGATTGGCAGCTTTACCAGTTGAGGGTGAGTCTCCCACGGCAATAGACACGATGGGCCAGAGAACTTCTTCAGACAGCATTAGAGCAGCAAGCGACTTATTCTTATAGTCGCGAGCGGATTCACTCAACCCCTCGTCCAAGCCGGAGTTACAGCAGGCACATTGACTCACCGGCGGTTTCAAGCAGTGAACAGCGCCGTAACCAGCCTCGTGGACATGACCCGGCGCGCGGTGGTGCCAATGCTCAGACTCTGGTGGATCAGGGTAGAGCACGTCAGGAGGCCGAGCTGGCGGCTCAGCACGCGGCTCATCAACATTCTCCGGCTTATCCGACGACTTCAGTAGAGGCAGGCGTGGGCCTTTCAACTACCAGTAGGCCAGTCCACGACGCCCTAGTCTGATTCCATTGCTCTTTCTCTTATCCTTGGTCCCGTTAGATGGTTCAGCGAACCAAATGCAGCCAGTACCAAGTTCCAAGAAAACCGAGAGTCTTTAGCAACAACTCATCGCTATCTAGAAACATTGGGTGTGCCATGTTTAATGCTGGCTCTGCGTAACGAGTGTTTGCCCAAGGATTTCAAGGGTCCTCGCAAGGTGCCTATCTACAGGGCTGATCTACCCCCTGAAGCATGGGTCGAGAGTGATGAGATGGCCATGGAGCTGTTGGATATTAGTGATGCTGCGTGTGCTAAGTATTTCACTATGATGTTGAATGGGACGGCCTGCACTTGGTTGAAAGGGTTGCCTGCCAACTTTATTGGATCATGGGCCAAGTTAAAAGCCCAGTTTATCCAGAATTTTAAAGACATGTGCAAGCAGCCTATGTCGATTGTGGATTTGGACTCCTGTGTCCAAGAAGAGGGCGAGTCAACAACCCATTGGGTGCGCCGGGTCTCAGCTATCCTGCACTCACCGGATCGCATCAATGCCGGCTCAGCAGTCCTGATGTTGGAGAAGAACTGCCGTTTTATGCCCCTGAAGCAGAAGTTGGGGCGGCTTAAACGCCACTGCAGTGACATGGGGGAGCTAATGGCGGCTCTAGTCAAGTATGCCAACTCTGATAGTACAAAGGACCCCGAGTCTGATGATGAAAAGCCGGGTAAGGGAAAGAAGAGTAGCAACACCAAGGGACAACAACATAACCGGCGAGTCAGGGAGGCAATGGTAAGCGCAAAGCTGATAGTAATTTGGATTTTGTGGCTAACACCACTACGCAGAATAATGGTCAGCGTCGTAAGGGAAAGCCACCTCCTCGGTTTGGAGGGCCAAATTTCAATCTTGAGGAGCTGATGAATCAGCCCTGCCCAAAGCATGGTACACGGGAAAAGCCGGCCGCTCACTCTGGAAGGATTGCTTCATTATGAAGGAGTACAGAAATTCCAATCTTTTCCAAAACAATCATGGGCCGGGCGGCGGCTCAGGTTCCGGCTCTCACGGTCCGGGTTACAGTGGTGGCGGTTCTAATTCCGGTTTCCAGGGCCAAGGCAATCAAGGTGGTTTTAATCAACAGTCTGGTCAGGGGAATCAGCAGCAGCAGTCTGGTTATCAGAGTAACCCGAAACAGTTGAATAGTGGGCAGTACCACGTCTTCACCACGAGTTTATGCAAGCAGGATCAGAAGCTCCATAAAAGGGCAGTAAACGCCGTTGAGCCGGCGGTTCCCCGTTATTTGCGATGGTCTGAACACCCTATTCTCTGGAGCCGTGAGGATCACCCGCCCCGGGTTGATAATCCAGGTCACTTGGTGCTGGTGGTGGCGCCTCAGGTTGGAGGGTACAAGTTCACTAAGGTACTCATGGATGGAGGCAGCAGCATCAATATCCTTTACTATGATACTTTCCGTCGCATGGGATTGACTGACAAAAATCTTAAACCGTCCAATACTGTTTTCCATGGAGTGGTGCCTGGTAAGTGAGCATACCCGGTGGGCAAGATTGCTTTTGAAGTAGCCTGATGTCTACTACACAACCTTCTTCTTGTAGATGTTGTTGGGCCTCCAAGTGCAGAGGTTTGTAGCACAGTAGCAAATTTCGCTCAAGTAGATGACCTAAGGTTTATCAATCCGTGGGAGGCGTAGGATGAAGATGGTCTCTCTCAAACAACCCTGCAACCAAATAACAAAGAGTCTCTTGTGTCCCCAACAGACCCAATACAATGGTAAATTGTATAGGTGCACTAGTTCAGCGAAGAGATGGTGATACAAGTGCAATATGAATGGTAGATATGGGTATTTGTAATCTGAAATTATAAAAACAGCAAGGTAGCAAGTGGTAAAAGTGAGTGTAAACGGTATTGCAATGCTTCGAAACAAGGCCTAGGGTTCATACTTTCACTAGTGCAAGTTCTCTCAACAAGGATAACATAATTAGATCATATAACAATCCCTCAACATGCAACAAAGAGTCACTCCAAAGTCACTAATAGCGGAGAACAAACGAAGAGATTATTGTAGGGTACGAAACCACCTCAAAGTTATCCTTTCTGATCGATCTATTTAAGAGTCCATAGTAAAATAACATGAAGCTATTCTTTCCGTTCGATCTATCCTAGAGTTCGTACTAGAATAACACCTTAAGATACAAATCAACCGAAACCCTAATGTCACCTAGATACTCCAATGTTACCACAAGTATCCACGGGTATGATTATACGATATGCATCACACAATCTCAGATTCATCTATTCAAACCAACACAAAGTACTTAAAAGAGTGCCCCAAAGTTTCTAACGGAGAGTCAAGACAAAAACATGTGCCAACCCCTATGCATAAGTTCACAAGGTCACTAAACCTGCAAGTTGATCACCAAAACATACATCAAGTAGATCACGTGAATATTCCATTGTCACCACAGATAAGCACATGCAAGACATACATCAAGTGTTCTCAAATCCTTAAAGACTCAATCCGATAAGATAACTTCAAAGGGAAAACTCAACCAATTACAAGAGAGTAGAGGGGGAGAAACAACATAAGATCCAACTATAATAGCAAAGCTCGCGATACATCAAGATCGTGCCAAATCAAGAACACGAGAGAGAGAGAGAGAGATCAAACACATAGCTACTGGTACATACCCTCAGCCCCGAGGGTGAACTACTCGCTCCTCGTCATGGAGAGTGCCGGGATGATGAAGATGGCCACCGGTGACGGATCCCCCCTCCGGCAGGGTGCCGGAACAGGGTCCCGATTGGTTTTTGGTGGCTACAGAAGCTTGCGGCGGCGGAACTCCCGATCTTGGTTTCTTTTCGGGGGTTTATGTATTTATAGTTTATTTTGTATCTGTCGCCGTTTATTTTGCAATCTTTACTTTCCAATCTATACAACGAAAATACCAAAAATATTTATCTTATTATCTTTATCAGATCTCACTTTTGCAAGTGGCCGTGAAGGGATTGACAACCCCTTTATCGTGTTGGTTGCAAGGTTCTTTATTGTTTGTGCAGGTACTAGGCGACTTGCATGTAGTCTCCTACTGGATTGATACCTTGGTTTTCAAAAACTGAGGGAAATACTTACGCTACTTTGCTGCATCACCCTTTCCTCTTCAAGGGAAAACCAACGCATGCTCAAGAGGTAGCAAGAAGGATTTCTGGCGCCATTGCTTGGGAGATCTACGCACAAGTCAAGACATACCAAGTACCCATCACAAACTCTTATCCCTCGCATTACATTATTTGCCATTTGCCTCTCGTTTTCCTCTCCCCCACTTCTAAAACGATTTTCAAAAACCTTTGCCTCTTCTTCGCCTTCTTCCCGTATGTCTTTTTGTTTGTATTTCCATGTGCCTTCTATTTGCTTGCATCTTTGCTTGCTAAAAATCTATTGATATGGATCCACTTAAAGTGTTCTACTTGGATCATCTTCGATCTATATGTGCTCGTGCTGAAACCCCAACTAGTTTAGTTGAGGGAAAAATCTTTAGATGAGCATGCTCATTTTGTGCGTCATCATTTGTCTGAAAAGGGGAAGCTCTTATGGTATCAAATAAATAGTTTGTTATGCTATGCTTGGAATCTTTGTGAAATCTATGATTTTACTTGTTGCTCTAAGAACCCTAAAAAACACCTTCCCTACCTATGTGAGTTTAATGATAATGAAATCTCATCTTCTTATGGAAAGGGTGTTTATAGTTACTATGATATCGAACAAACTGAAGAATTTGTCGTTTTTAAGGGTGCTCATGAAGTTGCTTCTTTGATTGAAAAGTATGATATTACTCTCTACAAATCTGAAAATTCCGTCATACTTAAATATTGCTATGAAAACTATGCTCATAATGCCTATGTTAAGGAATTTATTGAGAGAATGACCGTTGCTTTGGAAGAAAATAATGATATGCACGAATCTATAGATAATTATGATTCCGATGATTTGATTGAAATATCCCTTCATGAACATGATGCTTGCTATTCTTATGGCCATGATGCCAATATTTATGGAGATGAATTTGCTATAGTTCCTTATGTTAAACATGGGATTATTGCTATTGCACCCATACTTGATAGTTCCTTGAATCAAAAGCATGATTGCAATGCTGCTATTATAAATTCTCTTGATGTCAATTGTGCTAATAATATGCAAAACCCTAAGCTTGGGGATGCCAGTTTTGCTATGTCTACTACTTGTTGCAATCATCGTGATTGGGGTGATTCTTCTTATGATCTTGAAAATTTATTTAAGCCCCATGATGAATATGAGATTGATATTAGTGTTTGCAGTAGTGTTGAAAGTGGATTTGGAAGAGTGTCAACTTTAGATCCCACATATTTGGAGAATGTTCAATCTTATGAATTTTTTGATAAAAGTGGGTTTGGAGAGGTCATGACCTTAGTTAATGATAATCCCACTATTTTGGAAGAGTGTCAACTTCGCATGCATGTGGATCGTGTTGAGAATATGTTATGTGATAGCTATTTTGTTGAATTTGACTATGATCCTACATGTAATTATTATGAGAGAGGAAAATATGGTTGTAGAAATTTTTATCTTACTAAATTACCTCTCGTCATGTTGAGATTGCTATCGTCTCTTTCTTCTTCCTTGCATATGCTAATTTTTGCTTGCTACAATAATTTGTTTGCCTATAAAATGCCTATGCATAGGAAGTATGTTAGACTTAGATGTGTTTATCATGTGTTCTATGATGCTCTCTTTGTGCTTTAATTCTTGTCTTTGATGTGAGCATCATTAAAATTATCAATGCCTAGCTAGGGGCGTTAAACGATAGCGCTTGTTGGGAGGCAACCCAATTTTATTTTTGTTCCTTGCCTTTTTTTTCATGTTTAGTAATAAAGAATTCAACTAGCCTCTGTTTAGATGTGGTTTTATGTTTTAATTAGTGTTTGTGCCAAGTAGAACCTTTGGGAAGACTTGGGTGAAGTCTTTGCAATCTTGCTGTAAAAAACAGAAACTTTAGCGCTCACGAGATTAGCTACCATTTTTTACTGGAGAGTGATTTTAGGTTGATTCTTTTTGAAGACGATTAATAGATAATTTCCTCACGTCCAACAATTTATTTCAGAATTGTTTGAGTTCCAGAAGTATACGTTTGATACAGATTACTACAGACTGTTCTGTTTTTGACAGATTCTGTTTTTCGTGTGTTGTTTGCTTATTTTGATGAATCTATGGCTAGTATCGGGGGGTATGAACCATAGAGAAGTTGGAATAAAGTAGGTTTAACACAAATATAAATAAAGAATGAGTTAATTACAGTACCTTAAAGTGGTGGTTTGTTTTCTTACACTAACGGAGCTCATCAGATTTTCTGTTTAAGTTTTGTGTTGTGAAGTTTTCAAGTTTTTGGGTAAAGATTTGATGGATTTCTGAATAAGGAGTGGCAAGAGCCAAAGCTTGGGGATGCCCAAGTCACTCCAAGGTAAAATTGACGAGCCTAGCATATGCAGATATGGCCTCGGAACACTGGAGACCGAAAGGTCGAACGTGAATCATATAGTAGATATGATCAACATAGTGATGTTCACCATTGTAAACTACTCCATCTCACGTGATGACCGGACATGGTTTAGTTGATATGGATCACGTGATCATTTAGATGACTCGAGGGATGTCTATCTAAGTGGGAGTTCTTAAATAATATGATTAATTGAACTTAAATTTATCATGAACTTAGTCCTGATAGTATTTGCATATCTATGTTGTAGATCAATAGCTCGCAAATAGATTCCCAGTTTTATTTATCATATGTTCCTAGAGAAAACTAAGTTGAAAGATGATAGTAGCAATGATGCGGACTTGGTCCGTGATCTGAGGATTATCCTCATTGCTGCATAGAAGAATTATGTCCTTGATGCACTGCTAGATGACAGACCTATTACAAGAGCAGATACAGACGTTGTGAATGTTTGACAAAGCTCGGTATGATGAGTACTTGATAGTTTAGTGCACCATGCTTTACGACTTAGAACTGGGACTTCAAAAATGTTTTGAATGCCATGGAGCATATAAGATGTTCCAAGAGTTGAAATTGGTATTTCATACTCATGCCCGTGTTGAGAGGTATGAGACCTCTGACAGTACTTTACCTACAAAATGGAGGAGAATGGCTCAACCAGTGAGCATGTGCTCAGATTGTCTGGGTACTACAATTGCTTGAATCAAGTGGGAGTTAATCTTCCAGATAATATAGTAATTGACAAAGTTCTCTAGTCACTATCACCAAGTTACTAGAACTTCATGATGAACTATAATATGCAAGGGATGACGAAAGTAATTCCCAAGCTCTTCGCGATGTTGAAATTGGCGAAGGTAGGAATCAAGAAAGAGCATCAAGTGTTGATGGTTTACAAGACCACTAGTTTCAAGAAAAAGGGCAAAAGAATAGAAAGGGAACTTCAAGAAGAATGACAAACAAGTTGTCACTCCCGTGAAGAAACCCAAAGCTAGATTCAAGCCTAAAACTGAGTGCTTCTACTGCAAAGGAAATGGTCACTGGAAGTGAAACTACCCCTAGATACTTGGCGGATAAGAAGGATGGTAAAATGAATAAAGGTATATTTGATATACATGTTATTGATGTGTACTTTACTAGTGTTTATAGCAACCCCTCGGTATTTGATACTAGTTCAGTTGCTAAGAGTAGTAACTCGAAACGGTAGTTGCAAAATAAACTGAGACTAGTTAAGGGCGAGGTGACGATGTGTGTTGGAAATGATTCCAAGGTTGATAAGATCACCATCGCACACTCTTTTTACCTTCGGGATTACTGTTGAACCTAAAATAAATGTTATTTGGTGTTTGCGTTAAGCATGAATATGTTTGGATCATGTTTATTGCAATACAGTTATTCATTTAAGTCAAAGAATAATTGTTGTTCTATTTACATGAATAAAAACCTTCTATGGTCATACACTCAATGCAAATGGTTTATTGAATCTCGATCGTAGTGATACACATATTCATAAATATTGAAGCCAAAAGATGCAAAGTTAATAATGATAGTGCAACTTATTTTTGGCACTGCCGTTTAGGTCATATTGGTGTAAAGCGCATGAAGAAACTCCATGCTGATGGGCTTTTGGAATCACTTGATTATGAATCACTTGATGCTTGCGAACCATGCCTCATGGGCAAGATGACAAAAACTCCGTTCTCCGGAACAATGGAGCGGGCAACTGACTTATTGGAAATAATACATACTGATGTATGAGGTCCGATGAGTGTTGAGGCTCGCGGCGGGTATCGTTATTTTCTAACCTTCACAGATGATTTCAGCAGATATGGGTATATCTACTTGATGAAATATAAGTCTGAAACATTTGAAAAGTTCAAAGAATTTCAGAGTGAAGTGGAAAATCATCGTAACAAGAAAATAAAGTTTCTACGATCTGATTGCGGAGACGAATATTTGAGTTACGAGTTTGGTCTTTAATTAAAACAATGTGGAATAGTTTCACAAACTCATGCCACCAGGAACACCACAGCATAATGGTGTGTCCGAACGTCATAACCGTACTTTATTGGATATAGTGCAATCTATGATGTCTATTACCGATTTACCACTATCATTTTGGGGTTATGCATTAGAGACAACTGCATTCACGTTAAATAGGGCACCATCTAAATCCGCTGAGACGACACCATATGAACTGTGGTTTGGTAAGAAACCTAAGCTGTCATTTCTTAAAGTTTGGGGCGACGATGCTTATGTGAAAAAGTTTCAACCTGATAAGCTCGAACCCAAATCAGAGAAATGTGTCTTCATAGGATACCCAAAGGAAACTATTGGGTACACCTTCTATCACAGATCCAAAGGCAAGATATTCGTTGCTAAAAATGGATACTTTCTAGAGAAGGAGTTTCTCTCGAAAGAAGTGAGTGGGAGGAAAGTAGAACTTGCACTACAAAAAATACACTTCCGTGATGATACGTGTTTATCATAGTAGGTCGCATTTTTTGTCATACATGTACATCCATGACAATTTTATGACAGAATCAAGATAGTCATACCTGTGCTGTCGTAGAAGTGTTCCATGACATTACCAAAATTATCATCACGGAAATGTCCACTTCCATGACGATAAATCACGCGTCATAGAAGTGCTTTCGTCAAGGGTGACCGACACGTGGCATCCACCGTAATGGAACGCCGTTAAGCAATCAGGTCCAGTTTTGGATCCGATAACCCGTTAACAGCCCCGACCAATGGGGATTTTCCACGTGTAAAATCATCTTTGGCTGGAGGAAACACGTGTCAGCTCACCGTTGGGACATATGTCATCCACTCATTGGACACAAAGCACCTATGATACGTCGACACGTGGCACGGCCCAATAGAGGCCCATCCCTATTAAAAGGCCGGCCCGTTTGACTTGGTCAAAAGGTGGCGGGCCGGCCCACGGCAAGCCTGTTAACGGTCTGTTCGCATATAGCCCATTTACAGCCCGCTAACCCAGGGCCCATTTACGGCCTAACCGAATTAGGCCCAGTAGCGTCATCTGGGCCGTCCAATATAATTCCAGCCCATTTTAACTTCTGGCCCATGTATGGCCCATGACGTCTTTCGGCCCATATGAGGCCCTTATTACTCTCGGCCCATTAACGGCCAGTGGTAAAACTGGCTCGTAATGAACAGTGTACCACTTTATACCCATTAACGGCCCGTGGTGACACTGGCCCGTAATGAACAGTGTATCACTTTATACCCATTAACGACCCATTATTCAGTTGGGCCGTTTCCAGCCCATGTTATCTTTCGGCCTTCTCGGGACCCATTTATTCTTGGGCTCATTTCCACATTCGTTTACTTATGGCCCATTACTGTCATTTTCTGCTTGTGGGCCAAATTCAGCCCGTGGTTATAGTCGGCCCGTTTGTGGCCCATTAATACGTTGGGCCGTTTTGATAGCGTCATCAAAATACGACCGATTAATGATGGCCCCTTATGGCCGGCCCATGAACGGACGATTTCAACTCTAGCCCATTTACGGCCATAATGTGGTCTGTTATTGGCCCATGTTTGGCCAACCGATCATAAGCCCTTAGAAGGCCCATTGATGATACGGCCCATAGAAGGCCCATTGTGTCTACGGCCCGTATAAGGCCCATTGTTTCTACGCCATGTAGAAGGCCCATTGTTTCTACGGCCCTTAGAAGGCCCATTGTTTCTATGGCCCGTAGGAGGCCCATGTAAACTACAGCCGGTGGGCATCAAAGTTCGCCACCAGTGCAAATATAGGGAACACCCTACACTCTACAAAAATGGCTTGCTGTTTTCTTCAGCCGGTGGCTGCACGTTAAGAACAAATTTTGTATCGCACCAAAACAAATTACAACTATAAAACAAAAGGAAGGTTGGCATAAAAGTTAACAATCTAGCAAATAAATGCACCACCAGAAGTTCAGAAGCTCAGTTCATTTGACCTGACTGTTACGTTTTCATGCTGTATTGTCCGATGGAGCACCATAACCTTGGCCTTCAGTTCTCCTAGGCTCCTGAACAACATAGCAAATGTCTGATAGTATGGTTTCAAAACCATGCATATCTTGACAACATCGAACAATGTCTCTCCTTGTTTCACAAAGGGTCTCTGTTAGGGATTGGACTTGTGTCTGGAGTGCAGATACAACATTGTTTTGAGCTTGCATATCTTGACCATGAGGCAGTTTGGACGAGATTGCCTTAACAACCAACCCAGTATTATGCAGGAACGTGCTTTTGGCACTGTTAGTGGATAGGTACTGACCCACTGCAGCAAGAGCTGACATTGCGGTTATAGTTGCCTCTGCATTTGGTTCAGGTACTTTTTGGTCCTTGCGGGCTTTCCTCTGCATTTGGAACAAGTCAATATAGATCTGATAATATGTTACAGCGAAAAGAGTGAAACAATAGCTAATTACAAGAGCCTCGCAGTGTGCAATATAGCTACGATATCCTGTCGTCTGTTGGAATTTCACTTTCGTACAGTTGGCCTTGTTCTTTGAACAGTTCACCTACAAGAAGATAGATTTGTGTGGCACATGCGTAAATAGGACTTCAACATGTGATCTGATCACATATATTTAATGTACCTGATACTTCGGATCGGACCAGTGTTTAACGAGGCCTCTCTAGTCTTCATCAGATATATTTTCCACTAGAGATGTTTGGGCAAGTTCACTGTTAGCCTTGCCTTCAAAGTGAGTTTTCCTCAAGTTATACCGATACTGTCGCAGAGCAGACTTGAAAACATGGGTGCAAGCTTGTCTGGTTGCATCATCTTGGCTATCCAACTTGAACCTCATTTGTTGAAAATTATGGGAGTCTCATTATCAGCAACCTAGAAAGTATTGGACAGAGCAAGACGATATTACTAGTTTCCATACATAACCATACTTACAGATAAATGGTCAAAGGTGTTGAACTGGGTTTCATCTTTGTCATTCCTGTACTGAATCCATGTGGGAGGATACGTACATGACACCTAACAGCAACCGCTACCTCTGATACTAACTTGGCTGACTCTGTAGCATCACGTGGCCTTTTTAAACCTGCCTCAAAACGGATCTCTATTTTTCCTCCTCTAGATTTAGTTAACCTATCGAGCATTATCCCCAATGTTTGTTTCCTCTTGCGCCTAGGTGCTAGTCCAACAACAAACATAGGAAGTGTTAGTGTACATCAAACTGTGAGACTACATATAAAGAAGCATGCAACTGTAACTTGACTCCAGCAACTACCTTCTTGCTGTTGAAGCTCACAAAGTTCATCTGATCTTGCCAACTCATCTTGTGTCAAGAGTGCTTCGGAAGTAGTGTCAGGTGGCAAGGGAGCTTGGGAACGTGCTGCTAGCTGAGTTGACGAACGAGTAAATCGTGCAACTGGTGGTACTGTGGAAGGTGTTCCAACAACTAGGGTTGTCTCCGCCTGTTTGGTGGCAGCTATTTGTTTCTGTTTGGCTTGTTCTGCAGCTCGTGTAGCATGGGATACCCTGTCGGTACAATTTTCCGCTGGACTTTGACCTTCTGTTGCACCATCAGTACCAGCAGAATCTGCAGGATTGTTCCGCTTCCCTTTCCCTGTCGTTCTGTCTTGCTTCCTCTTTCTCTGTGCCATGTTAAGTCAAGCCGACAAGAAAAACGAATAACAATTTAGTTCTTCAGAACAAATGTACCTTGATGTAAGAACATGGTGTGATAGACAGATATTGTATGTTCTAGAAACAGGAACACGTGTCTTAGTCACAAGTATAATGTGTAAACTAAGCAGATGCAATTCAACAAAATTAGAAGCAATACAAGCTAGACATCATACATAACATGCAAGCACATATAACAGTGCCAAGTTAGAGGGAGCACCTGTGATGGTGCACTAGGGGAGACGTGCTCATCACCAACACAGCTACGTTGAGTGTCTATGCATGTGTTGTCTTGGAAATCATCTTGGGGGGATGGAGGAGTAGAATATGTAGAGGCCCTCCATTTGGAAGGAGCACCTTCATCCACTGCCTTGCTAACTTCCTTCCGCTTTATTGATTTTGAATTGTCAAGTAAAACCGACAAGAAAAAGCAATAAAATTCACTCTTCAGAACTCATTCGTGCATGATACTGACAATCACTACTTTGATGTAAGGCAAACACACGATTCCAGGATGGAATAATACGAAAACAGGACGGCATGGCATATTCACAACTGTTTGTGTAAACTAAGAAGAAACCATTTCACCAAATAAGAAGCAATGCAAGCTAGACACCACGTGAAAGATGCAACCAATATGACTCTGCCAAGTTAAAAGTGTCCCATCATAAATGGCATTTCAACAAATTAGAAGCAGCGCATGCTATAAATCATATCAAAGATGCAACTAATATCACACTGCATATACTGAAGGTATCTCGTCATATTGATTTATGCCGGATACAAAAAAAATAGTTTTATGTGAGGACATGCTTAATAGACAGATGTACTATGTACTAAATACAGGAAGGCATGTCACATTAACAGGTATAATGTATAAGCTAAGCAGAATAGCACATGCAGTCTAACCAGATTGGAAGAATTACAATCTAGACACCATATGCAACATGCAACCACATATCACGCTGCCAAGTTAGAGCAAGCACCTGTGATGCTAGTGTAGGGGAAATGAGGTAATCAACTACAGAGCTACGTTCACTATCTTCATCTAGCCTTGCTGTTTCTTGAGAATCATGTCGGGAGGCTGACGCTGCATTCTTTAAATGAGGAGTATTCCGCTTGCCTGACTGCCTCATCATAAGTGATTGATGAGGGATACACAAGAACATTAGTTTGATGTAAGAATATGGTTAATACACAGATGTACTAGTATGTACCAAAAACAGAAAGGCATGTCATATTCAAAGGTATAATGTGTAAGCTAAGCAGATGAAATTTAACCAAATTGGAAGCAATACAAGCTAGACATCCAGCTGGAGTGGTAAGCATGATCATCTAGGACCTGAGAGCCTATTGGGAGGCGGGCTGCTTCACCACTATCGCGGCTTTTTAGTTGGCTTCCAGGTGATGCCTCTCTTTGCTGGGCTTGTCACTGGCTCGGCCAGTGCCCTGACTAGCTATTTGTCTTCTGGTGCTCACGGGATGGTGGTTCATGTAAAAAATATCTTTCCTTATCTTAATAAAGACCGACTTCGGCCTTTCGAATACAAGCTAGACACCATATGGAACATGCAACCACATATGACACCGTGAAGTTAAAGCAAGCACCTGGGATGGTGGTTCATGGCGAGCGAGATCATTAACTCCAGAGCTACGTTCCCCGTCTCCATCTGCTGACACTACACCCTTTATAGTCTTCAAACGTGTCTGGCTTAGCCGCGTACCACGCAGGAGCGACTTCTCTCTTATCTTTTCTGCTTCTGTCAAGGCAGGGTCTGAAATACCCTTGCATAAAAACACAATAGTGAGAGTAAGGGTGAAGTGTGTGCAGAACTAGTGCACTGTAAAAGTAGCAGATAGCAGGTGACTGAAAAATAAATGACAGGAGACATATGATATCTCTACAACATTGCATGGCAAAAACAATTAGATTCTACTCCGTATGATTTTCTAATATATGAGCACAGGAAATGCAGGTACTCCTCCAAATAACCACCACATGTTGTCCTATCAAGATAACAGTCGACTGAAAATAAATAGGTCAGTCGATTTTTCTACGAATCGTCCGATCTATAAGGAAGGGGCAAATGACCTTCGTCTACCTCTCGCCAATCACTATTGACGATCTTTCTCGAACTGCCAGCGACCACCGGCCCAGACCCCTGCCTCCGCCGCCCCGCCCTCCCCTCGACCTCACACCACTGCCGTGCTTAGCAGCGCCCCCAGGCCATCCCCTTAATCCCAGCCAACCTCCAGATCGGGCGCCAGCAGCTCTAGGCCCCACACGCCCCTAAGATAAACACCGAGGTGCTGCTTCCCTGGCGTAATAGGCGGACTAGCGCCTGTTACACCGGGGAATGATTCCGTTAATTGGGAATCAACTGACCAGGAATTGAAATATAGGGGGGCGACGAACCTCTAGCTAAGGTGAAATAGTGAGGAGAAACCTTGTGCATCGCGAGTTACTAGGAACATCTAGTATCAAGAAGAAGCGGTCAACTAGTGTCTTATGTGGGATGAATACCGTGCAAGCAGACACGTAAGATTTGCACGAATAAGGGAAGAGGAGTACCATTTTCGGTTGCCACCATGGTCCGCTCCACATGTCGCGGTGATCTTCTTCCTTTTGCCAGGGGAACCGATGTTTTGGAGGAGGGTGCAGGCTTGGACGAATCCATGGCCAAATTGTTGACTGTGTTGCCGTGGCCGTATGTCGGCGGAGGGGAAGCAGATCCGAGGCGGCGAAGGACGGTGTAGCAAGAACAGCTCCGGTGCGGTGGAGGGTGGCGAAGTTGGAGCGGCAGCGATGAGGCGCAGGACGGCATGGTTGAACTGGCTCGGGTACGGACGGCTCGGCCTCGGCTTCAACTACTAGCCGTGGAGGGTGTTGCGGTTGAGGTTGCGGTGGATGATGACGTCGGGATTTCAGCTCCGGCGTGATGGAGGAGGGCGGCGGTTGATGGGTGGAATGGGGTGGCGGACGAAGGACGCCGGGGTT
>NC_057799.1:531184506-531195208 GCF_018294505.1 Triticum aestivum
GTCTGGGACGAGCTTGTTTTGGCTTTTTTGAACAGAAGATGGGACGCGCTTGTTTGAAATTTTGGGAAAGTACAAACTTTGCCCCCCTCTTAAATTTCGGACCTACTGCGGGTCGGGGGTAGGATGGTAATCCCAGGTGTCCCAAATAGTGGGCGGGAGCAATTTCGGCCGCGCGCATGTGTGCTTAGGCGGCCATTGTGTATGAATGTTTTTCGAAGGCGGTTGCGTGGCGTCTAGATGAAGCTACAAACCTACCCCGGTTTAGACCTTTGGATGTCGGGCCGATAGGTTTCACGGGTCGGAGTTATTAGAAAATTAATTTCCTTGTACTACCAAACATTGGTCTCACGCGGTTTCGGGCGAGTAGAGGCTCTTTTGGTGCTTCGTTCAAAATTTTGAAACACAAGCATTCACGTTTAGAGTACTCTTGAACTTTGAGGATTGACCTAAATAGACAACGTTAAATTTGACCTTGTATGTTTGAAAACCTCATTAAATTATCCGCTTCTTTTTGAAATTTTGACACTTGAAAATCCTAGAACTACGATTATTTTGGAATGGAGGAGCTAAATTAGAATCTATTTTGTACACGACTACATATGCTATTATGTACAAAATTAGAGCAAAGATTGGTGCTCCCATAATTTAGGTATGATTTACAAACGCCATGATATCAAATTCAAATAATTGAATGGACTTCATGTTGAATTCGATTTTTTAAAACCACCTTAAGTTGAATTCAAATGTATGCTAGTTCATAGGTAGCTATTTATAATAATCATTGTGTAACTTTCGTATGTATAATGTGCTTTACACACACAACATGAACTATACTCATGTTTATATCCGATTGCTAAAGCGATGCATTGTCTGGAGTTCAAAATACTAACTATGTGGATCAATTGTGTCGAATAATAACATAGACATGCTCAAATTTGATAGAATCTAGATGTCTGATGGATCAATGACCGTTCCTTACGCGAATTGCAAATATCATGATCCCATCCTAATATTTGGATACAATTTATATCTTTAATCAATGTGTACAACAGTCTTGTACGTGTAGTTTCACTCTCCATCGGTGGTCTCTCACACATGCTCACACACTCTCTCCCGAGGTGTCTTTCTCGCACACATGCTCTCGATATAATCCTCCCTCCCTCTCGTAACCATTTACGACTGTTTTCACTAACCTTTATCACAAGCACTCTTCCTCTCGCAAGCATACACACGCACAATCCCCATCGACCCTTTCTATGTACATAGACCTGCCTACGTGTCTCATGTATGCACATTATCTTTAGGCATGTCTCTCAGGCATTGTCTCACACCTCTCTTCCTAATCGACGAGTATGATTCTAGCAGAGCATTCTATAGGATGCCCCTTAAAGTTAGGTTGGATGAATAGTAATATCAGAGATAAAGGGGTTACCTTAGTCCGAGAACCCAGGGTTACAAATCCTAGCCGGCTTTGTCAGTGGACATAGAGTCCTTCACAATTATGCTATATTTGTCTTGTACGACTAGTCATCCATGGGTCTCCCTAAATGCGTCACGGGCCGACCAATGTGGCGCGGGACGGAACCGAACGAAGGGCCTCACCTCGACCCACCGGACCTCACGCGGTGACACACCCTCTGCCCCCATGTCTTGTTATCTTCTCACACCCACACATACCAACACAAACACCACACACAAAAAATATATTCTCCTGGTGCCTCTATCCACTCCCCCCTTGCATATACACACTCAAGGGAATCTCTCGCCATGACGTCATATTCGTCTCTCTCTCTCTCTAGACCACTCTCATTTCTTGTGCTATCTCTCCCACGCCCCCCCTGTCGGACCCTCTATCCATGCCTCTCTCGAATACGTAATACACACACATACCTCTCTAGGCCCTGCCAAATGCATCAACTACACATTCACACATGTTACATCACGTACCCCATTGATCTAAAAAGCCCTCTCTTCACGTTTATTTCGCATACAACATTCCTTTTGAATAAAGTGTGGCCAAAAAATATTTTAGAATTTCTACATATATACAACATTACAAAGTTATATGGAGGAGTATGAACGCTTGCATTGCATGGTGCCCACAATGATATTTATTCCGCACCGTGAATTTGTATATTTTTATACTATATATAAAGGTAGTCATAATAAAGAGAAACGAAGAGCATCTCTCTCTCTCCATCGCATACCCCCCCTCTACGCCCCTTTCAGGTATGCACACAAACTATCTCCAGGTCCTCTAAAAGTAAGCCCCCAGCACATTCACGCATGTTTCATCTTTCTCTCGTGATATATACAGTGACGATCATTGTATTTGAAGCGAAAGCACGATACGTACATTGGACTTCAGAATCCACTCATTACGGTCACCATTTACGTTTTGTGGTTATTATACAAACACGGGCTCACCGTACAACTCTGTATTTTCTCAAGACACGACTCGTTTAGTGTTGCATCACATTATCTCACTACCATCGGGCCCACCTGTCGGCTTGTATCTACTCTACATCTACACTCTTATAAAATACTAGCAAGATGCCCATGCGTTGCACGGAACATCAAGATGCATTTGTATGAGTAGTTTATCTTGTGGGAGAAAAGGATGAACAAGGGAATGCCTTATTTGCAAGTGTGGAGAGGGGCGTGGGTATCTTTTTGGCAAATTGCCATAGTTTCCTTCCTATCCGTCAGATATAGATCGGACGGCCTATATTGCAGGATGGCAGTCACACGATCATCACCGACTATGCTTTTTATAAGAGTAGGGATAAAATACACTCTTATAAAAAACAGAGTTGGTGATGATGGTGTGCCTGCCATCTTGCAATATAGGCCGTCCGATTTATATCTGACGGATAGGAAAGAAACTATGACAATTTTGCCTAAGATGTACCCACACACCTCTCCACATTTGCAAATAAGGCCTTCCCTCGTTCATCCTTTTCTCTCACAAGATAAACTAGTCATACAAATGCATCTTGATGTTACGTGCAACGCACGGGCATCTTGCTAGTAAGAATGAAAACAAGCGACAAGAAAATATTGGACGGTGGTTCGAAGTCATGACCGCGGGCACAGCGGACAAGGTGGCCTTGTATTGGTATGCTGAGCCGTCTGTTTTAATACACAGGAGCTGGTGTGGTGATTATACACACACGCACACATGCACACGAACTGCATGCACGCAACACTCACACGAACACATGCACCCACGCACGCACGCAACACTCACACGTACACATGTAGCCACACACGCACGCAACACTCACACGCACACACGCACGCATGCATGCACACACCAGTACACCACACGACCAACACACACTCTCACGCTCAAGTGCTCAACCTACACGAGCATGCGCACACATCAGGCCCTGACAGACACATACACAACCAGGTGATTCCCGCGCACGGGGTGGAGTCTTGCCGCGCCTGCATAAATTTGTGTTTATCTGACATTTTCCCTATGCGAACTGACAGGTGGGACCCACAAGGAACATGGTCAATTTAACTAGTCAACATGGTGCCACGCAGACTAATTGGCCGGTCAACAGAGTGCAATCCGATGCTGAACCGTGAGCAAGTGACCGTATAATCACTGCAAAACGTATATAGTGACCGTAATCAGCTTATTCTGAAGTTCGGTGAACGTATTACGCTTTTCTCTCTGTAGGCCCTCCAAAACTACATCTCTACATGTTCTCGCATGTTACATCTAACAACTATGCAATACAACACTACTACTATACTCTAACACAATAAATCATATGTGTTTTTAGTTTTACTAGATATCATATTGTTACTTAATTATTCAGTTTGCATACATTAAAATTGCCTTTGAAATGTCTGCCCAGTATCATATACCGCGCGGGAAAAATCCCGCCCTTTCCTGTTTAATCGGGTTTGTATCGATGGATCGTGCGAAACAGCAAAACTATAGTACTATATACAGTACAAGTGACAGTTCACTGGGCCGTCGTGTCGTGTACTCCTCCGTCGTAAGAGTGGAGCGCTCACTTTCATAAATCTTCTAGTCCCTTTCGCCGACATGTGGGGCATCAAGCTACCGGGTCCACGTGCCATACCGGAATACAGTGGAGAGCGGCCGGGGTGAAGTACCCAGTCATGGCGCCGGCATAGTAATGAGCAATGAGGCGTCAAATCACAAAGCTGCACCTTTCCCGCAGTTAAGTTGGAGGGACGAAGTAATAATGCTAAAAAAAGAAGTTGGAGAGACGAAGCAACCATCATTTCACTCGTTGGTGAATCCGCTTCTCCCTCATCTTCTCCAAGGTAACCACGTGTTGCTTCTGCCGTTGTTCTGCCTCACGTGGGAAGCGGATCGGCTTGGTAAAGTACTGACACGTGGGACCGCATGTTAGCAAACCGCCAGGACAACGTCCTCTAAAAATAAGAAACCTCCCCTGCCATCTGCGCGGCAAAATCACCTCCTTTTTACTAATCTTGATTCTATAATTTTTTAGATCAATATAATTGAGATTTGTATAGATAGCACACAGGAGCAAAACCAAGTGGTACGGTTAAGGGCATCCACAATGTGTAGCCAAATGTGAAAATAGCTTTTGGCATCGTGGGAACCATTGTGGATGGTGTTTCCAAAGCCAAAAGGATGGAACTGAAGCTCCCTGATTGATTGATTGATTGAAGGAATAGAAAAATGCAACGTCTCTCCTCTTTCTCCCGTGCTTGGACACATGTACAGTATAGAGGACAAAGTCTAATCCCTTGTCCCTTCTATCACAAATGACAAAGCAGTGAGGCGTCAAATCACAAAGCACGGACGAAGCAACCATCATTTCACTCTTCGCTGACTCCGCTTCTCCATCGTCTTCTTTGAGAAACCATCTCACCGCACTAAGCTGGACGGACGACGCTATTGTGTATGAGTAGTACTAGTACATTTACGCGTCCTTTGGTTCAACGGACTTCCTGGATGCAAATAAGGCGGTTGTCTCGGCTTGCAGGCGGCACTTGCGAATGACTTACCGTGGTCTCCCTCAATGGTGTTCTCCATCGAACGCACTTCGCCAAACCACAACGTTCGAGATATCGTCGACATCACCGCAATGGGGAAGGAAGTCAAATATAGTTACTACCTCCATTTTTTTGTACACAAGGCGAGTATATCAAAATTACAATTTGCAAAAGGCCACTAACACTAATCGAGGCAAAATTGATGGGGTTTGCCTCGTACTAGCAACCAAGGACATTAATATCCCCTGCATGCATGCGGAAGTGAGAAGGTTGGTTTGCATGGCGCTGCATTAATCAAGCGATGAGGAGTGAGATGGTTAGCTCTTTGGGCTTTGGAGAAAAAATATGCATTAATTGACACGTGAAATGAGGATTTGTATCGATTAATCCCGCGAAGGAAAACCCCGCCTTTCTTTTTTAACACTAGTACTCCTAGTACGTAGTACTACATACTTATCCTGTTTGGGTCTAAGCCTTGCATTGCCATACTTCGCCACACATTTTTGCCAAGCTTTCCTAAAGTTTTCAAAATGAAAAGGAGGTACACTTGCGCACGGCTGTCGCGGTCGCACTGCACCCTCACACGGTCGCTCCTGCACGCCACGGTCGCACCACACCCTCACATGTACAGTCGCTCCTGCACGCCGCAAACCCAACCAAGGGAACACACCCTCACTGACACGTGCTGTCGCATGTGAACAAACCAAACTCAGCCATCCTACCGCTGAGACATAATTTTCGTTCATAGAGTATGTTTATCCAACCGCATGTTGGGGAGTATCCGTACGGCCTGTGCGGTGGTCTGTTGGGGAAGAAGAAGAGGTGACGAAGAAGGGTTAGGAGACGTAGGATATTCATCCAACCGCCTGAAATGGTAGACTGACCCAAGTCAGGCGACTTGCATAACAATATACAGTATGTTTTTACACAGCAAAAGATCCATAAAAACAACAACATAAAGAAAAACTATCACTGCTCGCGGAACGGGACGGCCTCGTCGTCTTTGGCTGCCGGCGCGAACCAGCCGTAGCTGCCGACGTGTGTCTCCGCACAGTGGTTGTCCTCGGCCTCCAGCTACTCGTTCACGCAGAGCGTGCGGGCACTCTGCACGGACGAGAGCACCGCCTGGTTCAAGTTGAGGACGTCCGGTTCCGCGTGCAGGAGGGTCTCGATGGCAGCGGCATCCGCGTGCTCCGTGTCGAGTCGAGCCTCCGCCGCCCAGTTCAAGTCCAGGACGTCCGGTTCCGCCTGCAGGAGGGCCTCGATGAGAGCGGCATCCGCGCGCTCCGCGTCGAGTTGAGCCTCTGCCGCCCGGTTCAAGTCCAGGACGTCCGGTTCCGCCTGCAGAAGGGCCTCGATGGCAGCGGCATCCGCGCGCTCCGCCTCAAGTTGAGCCTCCGCTGCCCAGTTCACATCCACGACATCCGGTTCCGCCTGCAGGAGAGCCTCGATGGCAGCGGCATGCGCGCGCTCCGCGTCGAGTTGAGCCTCTGCCTCCCGGTCCTCCTTTAGTATCGCCAGGTTGAACCGCTGGTCCGCCTGCACCATGGGGGACTCGGACGCCGGCACGAAGTCGACGTCCATCGTCTCATACCCATCGGGGGCCTTTTGCGCCGCAACCTCCGCCATGAACATTGGATCGGGGATTGGCCCGACGCAAAGTGAGCTTGGGAACGGAGCTCTCTGGCGCCGACCGCCGCCGCGATTTCTGCGCGGCGCTCCGGCGTCAGCATCTTGTAGTACGTGATCTTGCGGCACACCATGGCTTTCTGGCGAACTAGGAGACGCTTGATGCGGGCTAGGGGATCGAAAGGTGGGGGAAGGGGCTGGAGATTAGGTGTGGTTTTAGGGCAGTGGCTGGCGTAGGCCGAGCAGCGAAGGTTCTGGTGTGAATAGTGGTTCCGGTGACGACCGGTCAATCGGTTTTGACTGTACATCGCTCTTGTCGCCTTCGTGTTGCAGCCCGGCACGTTGGACCCTCCACGTCGCTCACCGAATGGAACGCGCTTCGTCTTGCGTTTTCACTCGCTTGTGAGACCGCAGTTGAGAGCAAACCGACGTCCTTCCCCCTCCCCCGCCCGCGTCATTTTATGCGGAGTAAATAAAAACAGAGGGAGTATACTACGGATGAGGATCCCCTGACGTGGCCAGACCCATTGAGTAACTGACATGCGGGGCCTAACAAGCATGGGGTCCGCCAGTAAGTGACCGAAAGGGAGGGTAAGGCAGGGATACGTATGTGAAAGGAGCTTCCAATGATATAATTTTCACATTATACATCTCATGTACTATTAATCTTGTCAATAGTCAAATGCGGTTTTGAAAAACACATTAGAGCATGGTTAATAATATACCCAGTCGATGGCTATAAGGATCTGCTATGTCATCTATAGCCATCATCTATTATATGCACTCATACAGTAGTGTGGGCTATAAGGTTGGCTATTTCCCGCAAAAAAATTATAAGGTTGGCTATTGTATTAGTACTTTTTTCCATCTCCTCTCCATCTCTTTCTTCATATTTATTGTACGTATTTAACTAGGAATGCATATATAGCTAGGCTCTTGCATGAGAGCTCACTCCCCTTACTTTTTCACATCTCTCTCCTCCACATAGACCCTATATAAATGGAAGGAGGGAGTACAACTATGAGGACTGCATACTCTAGTACAGATGTTGTCAGTACTCCACTAGTACTATTGGACAGGGAGCTTAAAAAAGTTACTATTGGACTGGCTATACGTGGAAAAATCCTAGTAGGAAGAGCATGTGCGAGAACAAGCACATTCACGTGGTTGAAAACAAACTGGAAACCATCTCGAGCACAAATCTAGGAGTACGTACGAATCTAACAATATTGATTGGGCGTTGTTGAACGTTGATACTTTTTTATCAAAGTAGAGATACTTTGACTACACATAAAACTTATATGTAAACTAGAAAGGATAGGAGGGAGTATATTGTATGTTCAAAAATGAAACGAACATTGAATACCCTTTATATATGATTTGCAGATGCTATGATCACCGGTTCAGAATTTTGAATCCGCCTTAGGTATCACACATGCCCCCACTCGTTCTCACTCGATTTCATCTCGGGGTCCGGAGATCGATTGAAAGAGGACTAGGGTGGGTACAATACGTTCGTTTCGCTTATGAACGTACAATATACTCCCTCTGATCCACACAGACCCCCCCCGCGGGTCATTTCTATCATAGAAGCAGACCAAACCTTTATCTCCTTGCACGACACGCAATTGATCTCTGAACATCAATTAATCTCGTCAACATGTGTCGGGGCATGCATGAACCAAATGGGATGCCAAAACTAGGACGCGAAGCGACACGTAGTGGAGGCAAAGTGAAACTTCAAACGAACCGTTTGTTTGTATGCATGTCGGACAAATTACAAATAAACATTGGAAATACAAGCATGGTCTAGGCCCACATGCGAATGATACTCAGCAGAATGTTCAAATGAGGTATGCGGGAGGATGGACTCGACTGGAGAGCGACATGGTCGATGGAGAAGAGGGTTGGAGATGAATGAGAAATAAGCAAACGCCACATGATTATACTTGACCGGCTCAAATAAACAATAAGTTGTCTCGCTTGGCCTACATAGTGAAAGGCCTAATGCGCAACACGGAGCACTGACGCTCGAATATGGCCGGGAAAACAGGGAAATCGACATGTGGGGCTCGCCTGTCGGGACGACGTAGCGCAAACTAGTCCAATGGAGGAGCTGGCCAACGACCTCCTCGCCACCGACAACCGTTCATGTGGGTCGTGGGGACCAACAACATGGCGCAGCTCCAGCACCGCCTCTGGACAACGGCAACCGCGGTGAGCGACACGCTCATCGTTGCTAGACATGGTCGGTTTCAGTGTGCCGAGGGTGGCGTTAGTGCTGTGGCACGACCAACAGCTAGTATGTTTGGTTTGTGCCCAAGGTTGCCCCATCAAAGCATTGGGTAGCCAAAATTTTGGTTGAGGTTTTGGTTGCCCATGATTTGGCCGACATCGGCAAGAAAAATGAACTAGAGTTGGCTAGAGTTCATTGGCATGCCAAAAAATGGCAACCATCCATTATTGGGTCATGACCAAAACCTCAAAAAAAATGGCAACCATCCAAACAAAGACCAATCTTTGGGTCATGACCAAAATTTTGGTAAGGTGCACTTTGGCCACAATGCAAACACACCCCAACACCCGGCTCGTCGAGGATGCACGGGGCGCCGGGACGCATCCGCGGAGTGGTGTAGTGCGGCCAACTGCATCCTTAGGACCCGAGACCATGCCGGGTCGTCTTGCTTTTTCAATGACATTCGTCGATCGCATGTGAGCAAAGGGCACCCTCTCCAACGTTGCCACGACCGCAGCTGACTACCCTGGCACACCAAAAACCCTCGTCCCTCGCGCGGTGCGTTCCCAGCCGGCGCCAGCTGCCCGCATTCATGTCGTCCGTCTGTATGCCATCGTTAAGAGGCTCGGGGCCCGAGGAACCAACTCCGGTGACTTAATGACGCACCAGGACGCCTGTCCTCACCGGAATGCGCTACTTAAAGCGGCAACGCCCAGCTAACCTCCACACCATAGCGCATCATCCTCCTACCTGGCACCACATCCGCCATGACCGCAAGCGCGAACGCTCTGTGGGAGAGCTTGTCTCCGGGGATGGAGCGCCCTCGCTCAAGTCGCCGCACAAGCAGTGGCCACGCTGGCGGCCGACAACGGGAGCACCGCCAGCCATGCGTCCTACTTGCCGCCGTCCAACGTCCGGCACCGCCGAGGTCGGGGACTCCTCCGAGGATGAGTAGGGCATGGGAGGCGGCAAGGCATGGTGTGCGAACTGGCCGGTCCGTCTCCCGTGTTCTACTTTTCTTCGCCGGAGACCGCACCTTCACTTCACGGGTCTTGAACCCCGCCCCCGTACATGGAGATCGCAGATGGAGGATGTCGGTCGCCGCCGTAGAATAGGTTTAGGGTCGGGTTTCTTTTATTTTTCTGTCCTATAAAAGTTCGAAATGTAATGAAAATCTGCCGTGTTTGCATTAATCTCGGTCGGTGTATATGAACTTTCACAATAATATAGTATATTGTAGGAGTACTAGCAAGATGCCCGTGCGTTGCACGGAAGATCAAGATCTTGTGGGAGAAAAGGATGAACGAGGGAAGGCCTTATCTGCAAATGCACATTCACGCATTTCACATTTTTCTACATCTACGGGAACCTACGAAAGGGTTAATGTAAATTGCCTCTCTCTCCTCCCCTGATTTTCATGGTGGTGGGCCCCTTCCTCCCCCCAATCTACAATCAACAGCTCACACGTTTCACATTATGTTAATTACGTAACTGGGAGTACGTAGGTGTAGCATTACTCGTCCTAAAAAAACCCAACTAAGCCAACCTCCCAGCATATCGCGCGGGAAAAGACTCGGCCGCGCTGTTTTAGTCGGGATTACCGGATTACTAGTAGTAGTATCGATGGATCGCGCGAAGCAACAATTTTTTTTGAGGGGGCGAAGCACCTAGTTTAAAAGGAAAAAAGGCGGTACACTCACATCACCCCTGTCGCGGTCGCATTGCACCCCACACACGTTCGGTCCTGCACACGGCTCACGCAAACGGAACGCGCTCCGGCTGCCTCTTCACTGACACGTGGGACTGCACTTGGAGAAACCGACC